>NW_023270855.1:11088277-11129377 GCF_011800145.1 Mirounga leonina
TCTCTCTCTCTCAAATAAATAAATAAAATCTTAAAAAAAAAAAAAAAGAATATCCTTAAAGGAAAAGCCTAACTATATGTCCTCTGAGGGCCATGCAATGGGTACATGCTGATATAGCTGGAATTTAATTAAAAAAACTTTAATGGTGGAATGTATCATTCAAACAGCACAAGTTGAAGTGTTCAATTTTTTAAAACAGATTTATTTCGGTCCATTTTTACTCGTTACTCTTCAAAACTCAATCTCAACATCACTTCTGGGATGCTTCCCCAACACCTGTCCCTGCCCCCCGGGGCAGTGATATTCCCTTACATCATGATTATTTACTTAATTGGCTTTCTCCTTTACTAGAATATGAGTTCTGTGAAGCTAGGAATCCTGTTTTAGTAAGTTTGAATCTCCAAAATTCAGTGCATTTCAACAAATATGTATTAAATGTCTACTCTCCCAGATGTGTGCTGGGTACAAGATGGTTAGTCAAAAAGAGAGATTTAGTGGGGGCACCTGGGTGAGGGCTCCGCACTGGGCAGGGAGTCTGCTTGAGATTCTCTCCCTCTTCCCCTCCCCCTATTCTCTCTCTCTAAAATAAACAAATCTTTAAAAAGAGAGAGAGATTTAGTTCTTGAGCTCATAGGGTTGAGTTCAGTGAGGGAAACAATAAACACACAAGTAAACATTCCAATAAATAATTACAAATTCATATAAGTTGTATAGAAGAAAAGAGAAGGATGTCACAACATGTAATAACCTGGGGGAGTTTCTTAGGATAAACAGAAGGCCTCCCTGCAGAGGCCACTTTGGAATAGGGGTTGCTCATCAGAGCATCCAGGCTGAGGGAATGGAGTGTGTGAAGTTTCTGAGTCAGGGAAGACTCAGCAAGAGGAAATGGAGGATTGAAGGAATAAATGAATGGTCTGGAAATGAGCTGTGCAGCAACATGATGGACAGCAGAAACATTATCTCTAGTTCCAAAAAGGTTAGAGAGAGCAAGGAAATTCATAAGCCTGAGAAGAATCACCATCCTTTCAGCCCTGTGTGTCACACATCCTATATCTATTCTTTCTTCTTTCCTCCAAGACAGACAAAGCTAATCAATCATGGTATTCTTAACCCACTAAGGCCACACAGAGCCTTGAAATTTTTCTTAACTCAGTGCTTCTGGCAGCCACTATAGATCATTCAAAATGGGTACTTGAAATGATACTGTTTTGCCTGGATTTAAGTCATTAATATCATTTTTACCTAATGAATAAAGGATTTGATATTCTTTTGAGAAAGACAAGAGCTAGCAAACTGAGCTAATACATATAAAGCAGTGAGCAATGTCAATGGATATGAAGTCTGGCTCATCATAGATGCTGAATTGATAGGAGTGATTATAATGACGGTGGTAGTGAGGTAATGATAGTAGCAAAATGTGGGGCATCCCAGTAAATGATGGGAGTTAGCATTTGAGGCTGCTCCTGAGGGGGAGAGAGATGACCAGCTGGGAAGCACTGAATGCCCTTTAATGGCTTCATAGTATTCACTTGGGATAGCTGAACTAATGTATTTTCAAAAATTCAGAGAAAGAAATATTCTTACACTAAAGCAGAGGGGACCATCTGAAAAGGCACACAGTTGGAAATTAGCATACTGATCTAATCCTAGTACATGTAGAAATGACCAATCCCTTAGCTTTATTGACTCTACCCCTTAGTCTGCATACTGAGTCCAGAACCCTAGGAAGCCAGAGTCAGCATGACCAAAATGTTTATTTTTCCCTATTGCATTGAGCAAACCACGCATGTTAGGTATAAAATGATAGCATTTATAATTTAGTAAGAGCTAAACTCAGAAGTACTCTAATGCATTATTAAGGTTGAAAAATCAAACACTTAGAAACCAAAGAATTAAAAAGGTTTAGTTCTTATGATGACATGAATTGGAAATGTGTTGCATACACTCCATGGTGAGAATCTCCTTGGATATGAATTCATGTACTGGGACTTAGCCATGGAATCTAGTCACACAATCAGTTAACCCTTACTTACTTATAAGTTCTTGTGAATAAGTTTTTATTATATATTACCTTGCTTTAGGACTGCCTAGGTTGGGTAGAGTACTTTTCTTGAGTTAGAGTAATAGTTACCACTTTTAGGGTCTATTGTATGTCAGTACTGTGACTTTTACATATATTATTTCTAATGTGTACAGTAACCCAGAAAAGACTGACTCTATTTCCACTCTACAGATAGGACAACCGCAGTTCTGAGAATTTAACGGAACTTGTTTAATTTACATAACTAAATGAATGGTAATGTTGGAGTTTTAATGTAGTCCTGTCCCATTGCAGAGCTCCTATCATTTTTACTATCCTTTGTTTGTCTGCACATTAGCTTTATTTTATTCCACAGCAGCCCCACATGGGTTAGAGAAAATTAGATAATCACTATAGACACCACATTAATAGGGGCCTGTCTTATAGAAGGGGTAAGAGTGGGTTATCTGTGAGGGAGAGAGTTGTCCCCATCTGATGTTAGAAAGATCTAGGACTCATCTACCCTCCATCAACCCTGAAATCACTCTGACAACACCTAAGCAATGTGTGTGATCCACAACTTCTACCTTCTCTATGGCTGCTTATGATGCTAATCGACATTTTCTTTTTATCTTCTTATAGATGTTCATTTTAACAAGTCTCTTTTTGTAAACAGGGCCAGGTGTAAAGCCCAGTTTTTGCTCCATCCACCCTCTTGATGCCAAATACTCCATCTGCATTCTCCCTTAGCTTTATCTCACAATTATGGACAATATGCACTGTGAGTCCTAAGCATGAATAGATAGACATGAGTCCATTCTCTCCTCCCAGAAAGAAAGAAAGCAGGAAAGAAAGAAAGAAAATACCTGCTGGGTGATAATACGGCCAGGAGTCTGCTGTGTCATGTTTACAAGCAGGGTAGTGTGGTATAATTATTCAATATTAGCTCATATACCCTTTCACTAATTTTGTGGGGTTTTTTTTATTTTGTGCAACTCATAAAAGGCTGATTCATTTTTGCAGAGATCAGGCCCTGTGCTCTCAGTGCTGTCTCCAGCAGATATTTCAAAGCAAGTACAGAGAGGGACAGCTGGTAAGATGGGGGAGGTGGTCAGGAAGGCATGGAGACCTAAACAGATTAGTAATGGGGACAAGGAACGAGAATGGAAGCTCTGTGCGTTACTCGAGATGAGTATGAGCCCTCTTGCCAACCAGATGTATCATCTTCACATAATTCCCACACCTCCCTGCATGGACTACTTTGACTCTGAGTTTTATTGGCAAGTCAGCATGTGCCATAATAACAATATCACACTGAATAGAACAGAACGACAGTGCTACAGATACCAACCACCATCTCTTTCCAATGTTTTCTTAGCTTTCCTAGCAGGCTGTGGGTACCCTGTGCAGCTAGCTCTCCCATTTGCTAGCAGAGGACAAGAGGTACAAGACATTACCTAAGCACCTGAACAGGGCTTCTAACCAGCAAAGCAGATAGAAAAACCACTTTAAAATACTATAACTGGCATAAAATGCCAGTTCAAATATGGGGGAACTCCATAATTGTGAATGATAAACAAGTGCTCACAAATCCACTACTTATTAGCACAGCATGCTCCATTTAAAGGGAAATTTTCTAATGATAAATATAGCAGAAGGCTACAATTACAACCTTTCAATGACTGCTATCCATGAAAAAGCCATTTAGTGATAAATTGGGGGCCAAGAGGAGATTATCACCTGCTTAACTGTGCTTCTATTGATTCTATCAAGTTGTTTGCCTGGCAATATCTGGGCTATGATGAAAAAGTTGAGAAAACTCTTTTTTTCCCTTATCTAAATATTATTCATTACAAGCATTCATTTTGAAAGGTATGCGGTACTTTGGCAGAAAAGGATCTGCTTGACAACTACTAATTATACTTACTAATAAATAGTATTTATCATTTACATAATTATTTTCATATATAAATACTTTCACAAATGTTGCTTCCTCATATGCATGAGCAATACATGAAATAGCAATGCAACTTCACCATGCAAGTAATGCTGTGATATTCCTATAGATCCAGCCCCAAATTGTTAGCTCTTACCAGAAACATTGTGGGGCTTACTGGCATCTACGTTAACAAACGTTAACAAATCATTGGAATTGCATTTTTCAGGACTTGAGGAAGGGGGCACTATTGAGCAACTAGCTTTGAAAAAATTTGAACTGATTTTTGGCAAGATGCTTAGTTAATGCTCAAATTGTGCAAATGTTGTTAGATGTGACACAGGTGTGAGGCAACAAGATCAGTGAGGGGTGTGTTAAATTAAGATATCTATCTATCTAGGGGCGCCTGGGTGGCTCAGTTGGTTAAGCGACTGCCTTCGGCTCAGGTCATGATCCTCGAGTCCCTGGATCGAGTCCCTGGATCGAGTCCCGCATCGGGCTCCCTGCTCGGCGGGGAGCCTGCTTCTCCCTCTGACCCTCCCCCTCTCATGCTCTCTCTCATTCTCTCTCTCAAATAAATAAAATCTTTAAAAAAAAAGATATCTATCTATCTATCATCTATCATCCATTATCTATCAAGAGGGTAAAACAAAGGAGCACAACAAATAAATATAATTGATGTAATTGTGAATGTAAAAGCCTGATTCAGATTTTTTTAAAACTTGTACCAGTACAAGTTGGATTTTGGACTTAGTGATTACTTATATAGAAATTTATTCTGAGGTATAACTAGAAGAAGTCACAGAAATCTGGGTACAATGGCATTAAGTGGAACATTATTTATAAAAAGAAAAATGTGAAAATAATTTAAATATTCAACAATAGGCAATTATTTAAATAAGTGATCCTATATGTTGGAATATTAAACAACTTGCAAATTACCTAAATGAAGAATATTAGGTCATAAGGAAAATAGTCATGATATAGTGTTATGTAAAAATGTAACAGAAATAAAAATTATATAAACAGTATATCTTAACATTATTAAATAATATGTACATAAAATATGACTATGTAAATATGTGTATAGAAATGTATATGCATATATGTGGATAAAAGTAAAAATGAAAAAGATAATAGTTATCTGAAAGTTCTACAAGTATATGTATATTTTTCCTTTATATTTTTATATATTTTACAATTTTTCTACAATAAAATATTAATATAATTACTATATATTCTTGAACACTTCCATTTCTTAAATTTGTTTTTACATATATAGTGATCAAGTTTTTGTTTAACATAGAGCAAGTAAAAAATACAGGCTGTTTGACTCTTAAATAAAGAGGACAGGGGCACCTGGGTGGCTCAGTCAGCTAAGCATCCAACTTTTTATCTCAGCTCAGGTCTTGATCTCAGGGTCATGAGTTCAAACCCTGTGTTGGGCTCCACACTGGGTGTGGAGCCTACTTTAAAATATATATATAGAGAGAGAGAGAGAGAAAGAGAGAGAGAGAGAGAGAGAGAGAGAGAGAGAGAGAAAACAAACTGGCATTTACCAAAGAGGAGGTGGGTGGGTGATGGGTGAAATTAGGTGAAGGGGATTAAGAGTACACTTACCTTGATGAGCACCGAGTAACATACAGAACTGTTGAATCACTATATTATACATTTGAAACTAAATATAACACTATGTTAACTACACTGTAATTTAAAAATTTTTAAATGCAGTCTGTTTTTGTGGCCCTGATGATGTTTAAAGGACTAGAACAAGTTCTAAAACCTCTAAGTCTACTTTGGCCAAATAATTCCTCATCTAGTCTAGGAGTTCATCATAAGATTATCAAGCAACTGGGTAAACACACTGTACAAAGATGTTCTCATGGGAGAAACATGGAACCAACATTAAAGTCTACCAAAATATGGCATATCCATTCCATACAGTTCTACAGCTATTAAAATGATGTCAGGGAACACAAACTCAACCCTAGAGGGAGTGTTATTGTTTGTATGAAACAGGTAATGCAGATGGCTATGCCCACTGGAGAACACCTGCTCAGGGAAAAGCAAGCATCCACTATTCTGTATTTTAACTTTTGAGATAAACATGTATATTTTATTATATAAGAATTATACTTAATAGAAATATAGTTTTCTGGGGCACCTGGGTGGCTCAGTCAGTTAAGCATCTGCCTTCGGCTCAGGTCATGATCCCGCGGTCCTGGGATCTAGCCCCTCGTCAGACTCCCTCCTCAGCAGGGGAGTCTGTTCTACTTCTCTCTCTGCCTCCTCCCCTGCTTGTGCTCTCTCTCTTGCTCACTCTCTGTCTTAAATAAATAAAATCTTTAAATATATATATATATGTATATATATAGTTTTCCTTGTGTGTGTATGTGTATGTATGCTTTGTCTCATTCTGTCTTAGATGGACCACATCAGGAGCACTAGATCCAGTTCTGAGCACTACCTTTTTTGAAGAAATTTTTGAAAACAAAAGCAAGTGCAAACATTAGTAAACGAGATGATGGAGGGCCCAGACATACTTCCACAGGATTACTAGAAAAGTTTGTCCTAAAGCGAAGTCTTCAGTGGTGTGATAATGGACTACAAATATCTGAAGTGTCAACATGGTATTCCAAACTGAAATATTTTTCTCTGTAGTTCCATCAGATCCAACTGAGACCAATGGGTTGGATGCTTCAGGGAGGTGAATATAAGGAAGCACTTCATAGAAATTATAGCTGTTCATGGGCGCCTGGGTGGCTCAGTTGGTTAAGCGACTGCCTTCGGCTCAGGTCATGATCCTGGAGTCCCGGGATCGAGTCCCGCATCGGGCTCCCTGCTCGGCAGGGAGTCTGCTTCTCCCTCTGACCCTCCTCCCTCTCATGCTCTCTGTCTCTCATTCTCTCTGTCTCAAATAAATAAATAAAATTTAAAAAAAAAAAAAAAGAAATTATAGCTGTTCATATATAGGATGATTTAGCTCACCAAATAGAGCATTCAAGTCACTAGAAGTTCTCAACTTGAGGCTGGATGGCCAGTACCTGGTTGTATACAGTAAATTCCTACATTGGGTGAGGTGACAAAAGCAATGATCTCAACTTCTGAAATCAAATCAAATTTCCCTTTGAGATTAACAATATTACAGTATAGTCTTCTCAGATATTGTATAAAGCAAGTAAGTGATTTGAGAAGGGTACTGAGTTTGAAGTCACATTGACTGACTGACTGGTTGATTTATTCATTCATTCAACAAATACTTATTGGGGGACTCTTCTAAGTGCCTGGGATCTCATGGAACAAAATTCCAGCAGAAGTGAATGTCTTTAATGGAACTTAAAATATGTGGAAGACAAATCATTATATGCTTATATTTAGTAAAGCATGCAGTGTATCCTGAAATAGGAAATTTAGATGATTTTATGTGCAGGGCTTTCCCCAAGAGCAAATCTTCTCTAAATAGATTAGCTTTGCTTTTCTCTTTCTTTCCACTGTCCCCACTTACATCTCTTTATCTTGCTTCAGTGGAAGACATTTGTCCTTTCCAATTCTAGCTGAAAAGAAGTCTCAGGTGTCAATTTCCTATATAACTGTGTGTCCCTCTATGTATTATGAAACAACACCCAAGGGCCAATGAGTCCTTATATCATGATCCCCAAAAGGGTAACAAGAGGTTGCTGAAAATTGCAATCATTTTGGGGTCTTCTCTACATTTCTCCCAATGACCCAGGTATGGAGACTTCCATATCAGAGACCTAGAATCCCTAGAATCCCTGAAAATATGGTTTTAATGCTAGCGTAACTAACATAAAGTTCCTTTAATTAGTGCCTGGTAGCCTCCCAAAGTAGTTCCATATATCTGATGGGCCACCATTAAAAAAAATCCACATTGCTACTCATCCTCATAGAGTTGCCCATGTAAGAAGCAGAAATACCCAGACAGAGCATCCACTTTTGCAATACATTAGCCACAGTATTTTAAGATATATAGTAGTTCTTAATCTTCACTGTGTATTGATCACCCTGAGTATTAGTCAGGGTGCACCAGAGAAATACAACCAATAGGATACACACATATACATATACATATGTATATTAACATATAACATTAAATTTATATTAAATATTAAATGTATATGAATATTAAATGATTCAACATGAGAGGGCAGAGCACTCATGTTCCAGCTCAAGGTGTCAGGCAGAAAGGGCAAATTCTCCCTTTTCTGCCTTTTTATTCTATTCAGGCCCTCAACAGATTGAATGAGGCCCACCTACATTGGGAAAGGTAATCTACTTTATTCTATCTACCAATTCCAATGCTAAACTTGTCTGAATACACCCTCACAGACCCACCCAGAAATAATATTTCGCCATGTATCCTGGCACCCCATGATCTAATCAAGTTGACATATAAAATTAACCATTACATTCTGTAAACCTGCAACCTGCGATGCCTCAGCCCAGTTCCCTAGAAATTCATTTTTTTTAAAGATTTTATTTATTTATTTGACAGAGAGATAGACAGAAGAGCACAAGCAGAGGGAGTGGCAGAGGGAGAGGGAGAAGCAGGCTCTGCACTGAGCAGGGAACCCGATGCGGGACTCGATCCCAGGACCCTGAGATCATGACCTGAGCCGAAGGCAGATGCTTAACCATCTGAGCCACCCAGGTGCCCCCAGAAATTCATATTTAATTGGTATAAATTATGGCCTGGTCTTTACGATTTTTAAAAGTTTCCCAGGAGATTTTAATGCATCACCAAGGTTAAGAACCACTAATACCACAGATTACCTCTCTTCTGATGAGAAGTCAAAATGCTTCTCACTTTATCTCAGTTGTTGATGGACCTCTTTGAGGTGACTCCAGAGTGCACCTCTGTACTCCAAGTAGTCAATATTTTCAAACAGACCATTGCAAACATGTGCTTCCAAATCTGGTGAAAATCAATCCAATTATTTTCCCCCAAAATGTTAGCAGATGGGTAGAATTTCTTTTATGTTTACCACATTGTGTGGTAGGCATAATTATGCCCACACAGAAGGTGAGCTGAGATTCAGAGAAAGTAAGAGAGGTACATATTACCATGAAGCTAGCAAATTTTAAAAGTTAAGAAAAGATAAGGGTTTTCTGACTTCAATTTAAGTATTAGGTGTCATTATTTTATTCCACAGACACAACTGTCATGAGTGAGCAGAAATAAAGCGAGTAAGTGAAAATGTAGCAGGCTTCTGAACAGGAAGATAGCTAACATCCTTCACACAAAAGACCTGGTATGTGTTCAGCCATTAGAGAGGTTTAGTCAGCTGTATTTACAGCCCCATAAATGGGAAGAAACATCAGGACAAAAGGAAATTCTATGAATCCAGGGAAAAACACATCAAATTAAATAAATGATTCATAGAGCAAAGATCACAGAGTTGGCTCTGATAACAAAGTATCTAAAATAACTATTATGTGCTTCTCCAAACACCCAGTCTGCCAGTCCAGGTGCAGAGGAAAAAAAATAAAACTGCTATAGATCTAGTAAAAGTTAAATAGACAATAAAAACCAATAGTGGAGATGAATTCTAAATTGGTGATTCTTTGAACAACCCTCAAAAGATTTCAGTTGCTATGTTAATGCACTGTCAAGGCCATTTTAGAAGTAAAAGAACATTTGTCTTCTTGCTAGAGTTTAGGCACATAAATCTTCAAACTGTATTAAATCAAGATGCTTCTAGACTCATACAACTGAAGATCATCAAGGATTATTAAAGAACTATAGTCCCACCCTCATTTGACAGGTAAAAACAAACAAACAAAAAATCCCCAAGGTAGCAAATGAATGTGTGATGGACTTAAAGTCAACATTATTCCTGTCAGTGGCCAAGACAAGATTAGAATGCAGGTCTCCTATTTCCATTTCACTTAATTATTCAACATTCTTTAATCATTTGAGCACAACTAACGCACTGCTGTTTGAAACCTGACCATTCCAATGACAGTCAAAATACCATATTTCAACAGTGTTTCCACTGTCTTTGAACAGAATTTAAATAACTTGGCTATCATGTTCTGAGCTTCTTTCCAGGTAAATTATGTGTTAAGCTCTATTTCAATATTGATTTGTAATATACTTTCTAGCATGTTAGTCTTCCTCTGGTCTCTTGAAGTTCTGAGCTCTATGCATGCTACAATTTCTAAAATGGGATTTTCTTAAGGATATGGCTGTATCTACCACTCCAACAACCCAGCAATAGTCACTGCTTGTAACTACGAAAAAAAAAAGTTGACAAATTTACAAGTGAATCTTCTATTCCTTTCCTCTATGAAAAACAGAAACCTATTTGATTTAGAATCCAAACTCTAGGAAAATATATAGGGCTTAAAAGAATATATAATTCTTCTATGAAATATTACACTGGGAGAATTCTTGTCTATTTAATCAGTTGAAGCATATCATTAGTCCCTCAGGTCATCAAAAAAAAATGGAAAAACTCACTTAGAAGAAATGAGTGACCACTTTAGCTAACGAAAATATAAGTACGTTTCAATCTTACTTATGTTTGTTCATTCCTACCCTGAACAGCGGTCCGTTTCTCAGGACATCATTATAAAAGGCAAACTGACAGGTGAGAAGGATACTCAGAATAACAGAGAGGTTAAAAGCATGGGCTACGTGACATGGACAAGTTACTCAGCCTTTCCAATCTCCTATTGGCACATCTATAAAACAGGGAATAAAACATGTTACAAAGAGATATGCTTCTCCTCCTGCCATGCTTTGGCCTTCACAAGTTTGGGAGGACATAGGAGATCTGATGCTTTCTCTTTTCATCCTGCTCCTGGAATAGGAATTATTAACGTTATTGGTCAGTAATCAGAACCACTATTGAACAGTGAGTAGAGCTACTGCACTGAAAAGTGACAAATGTGTCAGTCTGTCCCAGTAGATCAGCCTATGATTTAGAAAGTATGGCATGTCAATTGGACTTATCCTGTGATCTAGTCATCTGTGATTTGGGGAGAAGAGAGAGAGAAATTAATGGGTCCAATTTAGAATTCCAAAATGAGGTTAACAAGGGATAGCTCACTATTAATAAGTAATACTTTGGTCTTTTCTTGCCTTGTTCCTTATATATAGAGCCCTTGGCAGGAACCTTAAACATCCACTTCAGAGGTCTGTTATTAAATAAGATACAGTATGTAAACTGCACGGTGCTGTGCCTAGTACACAATAAGTTGTCAAAGAATATTATCTATAGAGCCTTAGATTTGTACTTAAACTTTTGTTGTTAAATCAGTTTGTGTGGGACTGGGCATCCTGAGCCTCAGGATAAATGGATAAAATGGATCCATATGTTCTAATAAATGAAAATCTCTTTGAAATTCTAGATGGCAGGTTGTACGAACTCAGGTAAGTAGAAGCTATTGGCTAGGCATTCCCTCAGGACACAGGTATTGACTGAATGAAGGCTCAGGGTGTAGAAACTGGCTTGGCAGTGGATGGTAAACCATCACCTGGGCACAGGCTGCCTCCTGTTAAGCAGAAGGCTCTCATGCAAATTACTTTCTAAATCATTAGCTGTCATCTACCCCCATTTCTCCTCCTGCAGCTGCTCTTTCTGATTCTGCCTGCAAACTTTTCACATTGGGCAGGTTCCCAAGCCAAACAAGCTGCCTCTCGGCAGCCTTTGTTCCTGCTGGGGGCTAGAACTAAACCACACAGATAGGCCAAAGTAAGGACGCAACATGGGCTGATACACTTGCCGAAGCTACAGACTCCTCAAAGCAAAGGTGATGAATGCCTTTGGAAGTGATTTTCACATTGGTTCGTCTGAGAATGTCAGTCAGTCTCTAGGAGTTATAGGCCATAATTTAAAAATTATCTGCCTCTTTAGGCTTTTCTAAAGTTGCCATCAGCTAAGAAGTACCTTTAGATCAGACTCTACCTATTGGATAGAAACATGCTGATAATATCCTTGGGACAGTATGATTCTTTTTTTTTTTTTTTTTTTTTAAGATTTTATTTATTTACTTGACAGAGAGAGACACCGCGAGAGAGGGAACACAAGCACGGGGGGAGTGGGAGAGGGAGAAGCAGGCCTCCCGCGGAGCAGGGAGCCCGATGTGGGGCTCGATCCCAGGAACCTGGGATCATGACCTGAGCCGAAGGCAGACGCTCAACCATCTGAGCCACCCAGGCACCCTGGGACGGTATGATTCTAAGATCATGTCTGGGTCACTCAGGCAGAATGAAATGAGAAGCTTATGTAGAGACCACTTCTCAGGAATAGGGCTTTCACATATCAGCAGCACATGAAAAACAACTCAAATGGGTCTGGAAACCTAAAGGGAGAGGTAGGCCCAGCCCCAAATGATGGCAATCATGGGTAGTAGAGTCAATAAAAGTAAGCTGCCAATTAAAGCCCACAACTCATGAGAGGCTACGGTAAATTAGTTTGATTTGACCTGCAAAGACATTGTTCTCCATATTTGTGAGAAAACTCATCCATGTCTATTTTTCTCCATTTGGGGATTGATAAAAATATACCATTGCTGTATCATTAATTATAGTTAAACAATTTCAAATCTCTTCTCAATCTTAAATCTCTAAATAATGAAGAGTATGAATATATTTAAAGTAAAACAAACAAGGAAACTATGCCTTACATTTATATCATGCTCTATAGTTTTCAGTATCTATATATTATATATTAACTGGTAGGGCCAAGGAATAGAACATAGCTTTGTCTAACTGACTCTTTACCACTATGTTATACTCCCCTCTATAAAAAGTATATGCTATGAAAAGGCATGGAGGGAACTTAAATGCATAAAATTAAATGAAAGAAGCCAATCTGAAAAGGCTAAATGTTGTTTGATTCCAACAATATGACATTATGGGAAAAGCAAAACTATGGAGATAGTAGAAAAATTAATAGTTATCAGGGGGTGAAACTACTCTATAAGAACTTGGACACATGCCATTATAAATTTGTCTGAATCCAGAGGATGTGCAACACAAACAGTGAACCCTAATGTAAACTATGGATTCTGGGTAATGATGTATTGGTGTAGGTTTATTGATGGTAACAAATGTACCACTCTGGAGGGGAATGTTGATAATGGGGGAGGCTATGCTTGTGTGGGGGAATGTGGGAAATCTGTATGCCTTCTACTCAATTTTCCTGAACCTAAAACTATCCTAAATAAATAAATAAGCACATATATATTTATGTGTATATATATACATATATGTATATGTAAATATATAGATGTGTATATATACATATATGTATATGTAAATATATAGATATGTATATGTATAAATTCCGAGCAATATGAGGAAATAAGGTCATGTATGTTTTAAACCTTTTTTTTAAAAAAGGCATGGAAACATTTGCTGAATAAGCACCATGTCATTTGGGTCGAATAATGCAGCAGACACTAAGCTTCACGTATGATTTTAGCAACTTAATTGGGTGAAAAGCTCAAGGCAAAGAGGCATAAGCCTCTGTGAACAAGGTAAGGTGAGAGGAAGGAGGGATGTTTTAGTCAAATACTAACTTCCTATCATGGATAAATATAATATCAGAAATGAAATAATTTGGAATCTTCTCAAAAGTGCCTTTCTCTATATTATCCCCCTAATATTGACAATTAACAAAAATCTAAATCAAGTAGGGAGAGGCTCCCCATTATCTTCTAACTGAAATCAAATTTTTAAAATGTGTTCTTCAGAATCTCTTTTGCCTGAGTACAGAAGGAAAAGTAGCTGAGCAGTGCATCCAGGGAGAAAATGACAAAGAATGAAATCATGTTTTTTCTACATTTTGAATAAAAAATCTGAAATATGTTTCTTTAAAGATTTCCTCTATCTATGCCTACATATCTTAAGAACCAAAATTAGGGTGTTATACAGAAACAATGAATTGTGGATCACTACATCAAAAATGAATGATGTACTGTATGGTGACTAACGTAACATAATAAAATAAAATTAAATTAAAAAAAAAGAACTAAAATTAATAGTAAATTATATTAGAGCAGAGGGGCAGGAATTTTTAACCAATCAAAAAGGCTGCCTTATATGCTGGCTGAATAAAATTACAAACCATATCCAGACTCAGCTGGAAGAGTAAAGAGTGTTGTGACCCCTCGGTGTGGAAAGAGGTCATGGAGATAGATTTCATTTATACACACCTTCATATATAATAGTTTCTCACTTCCTTCCCGAGCTAATTTCCATGCTTACTTAATCCTCATTTAATCCTTACCAAAGAAACTCTGTGACACATGCTTGATCATTATTCCCATTTTCAAGAGTGGAAACAGGCTAGAAGTGTGGTGCATCCAGAGTCACCAACATTGTCACTCTAAACTTCTCCAGGCTTATCTCTTTAACCTGCGTACTGGTCCTTTCTGTTGTCTCTGCTGTCTGAACTCTTCATCATCTCCTGATGCCAATCCAGGTCTTGACCTCTCCTGACCTCTGATAGCCACTGAAAGACACCTTCTGGCCGCCTAGAGAAGTTTAACCATTCAGAGTGCTTGACATGGGGCAGGTGCTTTGAGAATAGAATGAATTAATAAACATATACGCAGCATTCAAATTGCCACTTAATGGAAGGAGAAACAGGCTCTGAACAATCAGGTAACTTCCTTCGTATAAGTAAGAGAGCCAGAATTCAAATTCTAAAACCCATGTGATCAGCCATGAGGGTAACTGAAGTTATGTTCATCAGGATAGAATTTATCCAGTCTAAGTTTCTCACTAGACTCTAAGCGACATGAGGAAGGTTCTAGGTACCTAATACACTTCATTTTGCATAAATTTTTCATTCACACAAAAATACTGTGTAAAGATGGATTGAAGGCTGATGCTTTCCTGGCTGGCTTCCCTCATGAACTTTGAGAATTGCTGTGATGAAATCCTCATTTAACTCACTGAATGACCTTGCACCAGCAGCTTCCCTCTATAGCCACCATTTCCTCTTCTGTAAAATGCTATTGACAGGACTCATCCTACCTGCCTCACAGAGATGCATCTGTAAAGCACTTTGGAAAGTATGAAGCTTTCTTCAAAAGCAAGCAGATATTGTAAATGTCATTGCCATAGGACCCCTTAAGAGGAGCTTTTTTATGGTAAAAAGAAACCTTAGTTTATCAACTGCACAGCTAAACCATACAAAATTTAAGGCAGAGCATTCTGATACAATAATAATTCCAAATAAATCCCTCTGATGGTTAAGAGTAGTCAAAATTCTTTTCTGCACTATTTTGATTTAATATGAAAGGTATCCCTTCGGAAGCTATGGAAGGTTAGATACAGTGCCTCAAACTCTAGATTGCAATGTGACATTTTTTCCCTAAACTTCTGCTGCCAGTCTTGCTAACAGTTCCATTGCAATATAATATATTACTGCATTTCATTTCTAGGCAAGAACATTTACTCACAGGAGAAATACTTTCCTGTGGAAAGATTGTCTTTGGGAACTTTCAAGGACATTTGAGAAATGCTTCGGCCCAAGCCACAAAATTATGAGCATTTGTTTGTGCCTCTGTGTTCCCAAGGAACCATTTTAAAAAATCTTTCATTTAAGTTTATTACAAACATCCATCTTCCCTTTCCAAAAAATAGCAATTAACAAAACTTCATTGATTTCCAGTTTTCGTAGGTGCCATTTTATAATGCATATATTTTAATCAGTTCACATCATCATTTTTGACTCTTTTAACATTTTCCTTGTTTCCCTATCTGAATTTTGACATTGTAAAGAAAATTCTATTTATTACTTGCAACTGCTTGACTGAACCTAATGTCAAATTTCACCATTATTTAATTATGTTTGTTTTCTTTAATCTGCTTCTAATTTAGCAGACTATGGGTGAAAATACCATATAATTGCTAATATTTATATAGAGACACAGTCCTAAAGGCTTATGAAATCCTCACCAAATCCTTTAAGTTTGGTGCTATTAACTTTATCATTTGACACATGAGAAAACTAAGGCATAAAGTGGTTAAGTAACCTTCCTGAGGTCATACAACTAATGACTGGCATAGCTGGCATTCTTCTGAATAGTCACTAGGAGTATCTGCAACCCCTCCTTCCTAGTCAAAAGAGGACAACCATGTCTGAATTGGGAAAAATCCTAAGGGTTACTTATAGTGGTTACCTTGAATCAGCCTCATCTTGCAGCCTTCGCTGCCTCCACCCCCCTCTCCCCCCCCAGAAGTGAAGTGGTGTTGTTTGTTTGTTTTTTCCTGACATCTCATGGCTAAGAATGGTATAGATACATAGTAGGGTCCGAATGGACAAATAAATGAATTAATAAAGTTTTATCCCCCTGCATTTCTCTTCTCCAACACTTCTCATCACTGATATCATTTAGTCAATGCATCCCTCTGATCTCAGTTCAAATGGCATCGACATAGGGAAGTCTTTCTTAGACCTCCTGAAAATATTGGTTCTCCATTTACTTGTTTTCACAGAATCATGTTTATTATTTATTTCACATATATTTGTGTCATTATTTAATGCCTGAACCCCTTCTTCCCATGGGAAACTTTAGTCTAATTGTACTTTCCAAAATATGAGATCTATGACTACATGGGCTATGTCTTTTTTGCTCAACACTGTAGCTTCACTGTTTGCTACATGGTAAGTATCCAGGAAATGTGTTGAATGAATGAATAATAAATGACTGGATCAATAAATTCGATGGATCATAACATAAACAGCAGCAGTGCATGTTGAAAAATTTACTCTGGGTCTATAACCAGAACTCTTTTCAAACTGGGTTCCTGGTTGCTGTCTACACTACCAGCTGGAAGACAGAAAAACCAGTCAATGACTTTGTCATTATGCATATAGGATGAAACTGATGAGCTGTGTTGAAAGACAGGATGCTTTAGAATAATTCTGCTGCTGGCTGAACTATATATAGAACTGAGTCTTAGGTTAAAAAAATCTACTTTTAATATGTTTGGGTGAAGAATGAAATAGAAGGATCAAGCCCATTAGTTGTGATATTTATTTCTATTATACAATTTCCACATCCATTTCCATGAATTTGGATGCCTTTAGGTCAAGCTCACCCAAGCATTTACACTACCTTGACGAATAATGAAATATCAATGGATACACAGAAAGAAATTTTCCAAATTTAGCAGAGAACACATTAGCATGAACTTGTAAATTTATCATTCAAGTTCATTGGCATGCAAAGAACCAAGTAACTTCTGTTAAAGTAGGAAACTTTATGACTGTATGAGGTGATGAACATTGAGAAAGTGCTTCCTATTTTTAAATCATGAAATTAGAAATATTTTAATGAATCACATTTCTTCATATCTGTCATGCAGTGACAGTAAAATTCAATATTTATACGTGAGAGTCTTAAAATATTGTGCACATATGTACAGAATATAAGTATATAAGATATATATATATAATAAAATATATATTATATATAGAATATAAGATCATAACTTTATAGAATATAAGTTATCTCCCTAATATTTCCAAGATACAATATGGAATAAAACAAACAGAACAAGAAAAATCAACTGTAATATTTTGGCTTCTCTTAATTGTGAAATGATTGTTATATTCAGATGAATAACAAAATAAAACTATAAAGAATTGTACTCTATAGAGTACATAAAATATTAATGACTGTTTTACACGTGATTCATCACAAAATCATAAAAGTGCAATTCTCCATTGTATATGTTTAAGAACATTCACGATGATGAATAAGAGCCTCCTCATATGGCTGTGCATATTGGCTTAGATCTTGGAACATGTAGATTTTTTCTTACATTTCTGTCAAACACATCTGTTCAACTGCTAAAACCGAGTAATACTGTGGAAAGAAAGAGAGGGCCCATACTTGTCATGAATAGAGATGGGTAGAATTGGGGAAGTTTCCTTTATTCTCTAAACTGTCAAAGTCAAAATTACTAAATGCTAAGTGTAAAACAGGCAGGATACTAATGAATTAAAAATTGGATAATGTGTACTTTAAGGCTTCAAGAAGCTGGTACTGTCATTGGGACATAAAAACCATGTGAAAATAACTATCCCAATGAGGAAAATGATACTATCATTTTAGGTAGCAGACAGTCAAATAAGTGCATTCAAACACATTTCTGGGGCAATTTAGCTATTATTAATAAAAATTAACAACTTTATTTGGATTGAGGAGGAGGACTTCATTGAAACAAACTATGAACCTATTAATAGTTTAATGATGGATTGACTTATTGTTTCTGGAAAGGATTGTTTTCTTAAGGCCAAGTAGCAAAGGTAGTAAAATAAAGGCCAAGTAGGATTTAGGACTCTGAAGAATTTGAAGGGACTTTCTAGGCAGAGGAAACAGGGATACATTGGAATACAAGAGAAAGAAAAGAACTTGTATTCCAGATAAGTGAAATCAGTCAGGTGAATGGATATTCAGCATATGAAAGAAGTGGGGAGCAAGACTTGAAGTGGGTTTTGGGGGATTAAAGTATGCAGTATCTTGAATACTGGCATACAGTTTTTGAACAAAAGAATGACATGACCAGAAGCCTAGGGTTAAGAAGTAAACTACTAGTCAGAGTTAGGTACTCAATCATTCAGTCTGGTTATCTATTTTTCTATCACAGGAAGTTGATCAGAAGAGGGTTGGGGAACCATGAGAGACTATGGAGTCTGAGAAACAAACTGAGGGTTCTAGGGGGAATGGGTTAATCTGGGGATGGGTATTAAAGAGGGCACATATTGAATGGAGCACTAGGTGTTATATACAAACAATGAATCATGGAACACTACATCAAAAATGAATGATGTAATGTATGGTGATTAACATAACATAGTAAAATAAAATTAAAAAAAAAGAAGAAGAAGAAGAAGAAGAAGAGGGTTGGGGAGAAGACTGTGAAAGACTACTAAAACTACCAAAACTCTAAACCCTGAATGGAGCAACATTCTAGCTTGACTAGGAACACCACTTCATAAATCAAGGATGAAATCAGAAGGCTCATCAAACTTGGAACTAGAAATAGGGAGGATGATGAGGAGGCCTGCAAATACCCAAGAATTCAATATTGATGGGAGAATTACAGCATCCAGAACTAAGGATGGGAGAAATTAAAAAACAAAAACAAAAACAAAACCCAAAAACAGACAATATAAGATTTGGGGATTCATTCTACCTGTTTTCATATAGCAGGTGTTTCTTGTCATCTATGTATTCATTATCTACATGCTCATGGTTTTAAGTTGTCCATAGATTCCAGCTTTTCTAAGTTGGAAACCTACCCATCTTGTTTCAGTCGATTACTAACTGATGCCTACATAAGTAAACATAATGCTGTATTAGAGAAATAAAATTTAAATCAACTTCAAAGTGAAATCCTAAATTTTAAGATAGAATATCATTAAGCCTTTGTAAATAATACCAGAGATCTGCTAGAATAAACATACAAAGCCATTGCTAAATGAGGATCTGGCAAAGATGTATGGTTAACAATTTTTAAAAAGAAAGAGACACCATTAAAAAAAAGAAGAAGAAATATATTTGAGTATCAAATGATTAAGAGAAGGCTTTAGGAAAACTGATGAACTCCTTTGATGAATTTTTGCCAGAATTATCTAATTTGATTGAGATGCTAACATTGAACATGTAGTGAAGGGCAGGGTAATGTTCTATAATCCAGTTTGAAAGAATAGCTCAAAACTATATGTAATTATTTTTTTTTTCATTCTAGCAATTGTGCATAATTACAATTTTGCCTAAATTTTATTAGATATAAGAGAAAATTTACTGATTCTATTTATGTAATGACAACATATTTCAACATAAATTTCAGGTCAAAATTATTTTTATAAGTATTTTCAATTAATCTGTGGTTACTATTTATAGATAAATTTAAGTATATGTTTGTTTTCTTCACGTATGAAAAAGAAAGATTTTTTTAGCTGAGTAGAATTTGTCTTAATCCAGAGATCAACAGTAGAAAAAAATTAAAAGAACTTTCTAATAGTAAAAGGCACTTAAAAAGTTAATACTTCCTAACAGAAGAGCATTCCAACTATAGAATCATCAGACTTGAGGTAGTGAGCATTTTGTTATCAAAATATGCATCCACAGCCAAATGAGTCTGTACATGGATATAGTGTAGATTTCTGTATTGGAAATTGGATGAGCTTGCCTGTGGGCCTCCTTCCAAATGCTAAGATTTCAACAGTATAACTGAGATTAGAACAGCATTTCCAAAGTTGCTAGAAACAAGAGTCCTTTAAAATGTTCCATCCACAAAAAGTTGAGTAGCCAAATGAAGTTTAAAAACACTTTACATGGCAAAATGGGTAAAGGAGAACAGGAGATACAGTCTTCAAGTTACGGAATAAATAAATCACAGGAATAAAAGGCACAGCAAAGGAGTATAGTCAATGGTATCATAAGAGTCATGTATGGAGACAGATGGTTGGTACCCTTGTGGTAACCTTAGCATAACGTATAAACTTGTCAAATCACCATGTTGTACACCTGAAACTAATGTAACTGTGTGTGAACTTTACTAAAAATAACAACAAAAACAAAAACAGAAAGGACAAACAAATACTTCATACCAAAATCTACTTAACATGGAAATTCAAATTACAGTTCATTACACATGTCAAAAGCCTTCCAGTCAGAAAGCATGTTTAATTTTATTGAATCCAGCCATTCTCAAATTCATTTTACTCCAAAATCCTTTCTCCTATTTTCTTTTCCACTTCACATCAACTAATGGTCTCATGGAAGCGTAAATGATATTCATAATGTTTAATAACCTTGGGATGAAGACACTGGACAATCAGACAGCTATTTAACCGTAGTTTATGACCAAAAACTAGTGTTCTTTGGATCATATTTGGGGATTGGGGGAAATTTTGTGTAAAACTGAGATCTCATTTAATAATCTAGTGTCATCAATCTGCAAAGTTGCCTTAAATATCTGATTTTCTTTTGCTTCAGTTGTTGAACTTGCATGTAGCTGATATGATGCAAATCATTTCATAAAGGTCTTATATGTGATTGTCACATGCTCCCTCACATCATAGCTACTGTTCTAAGTCTAAACTAATAATCTCCTTTTTAAGAAAAGCTTTTTTTTTTTTTTTACTTTGGATGGTTTAGTCCTAACCTAAACAAGCTTAAAGACAATTTTCAAAAACTAAAAAAATAAATACAGAGTAGAAACAGATAATAACTAAAAGAGAAGATGTTTTCATTGGCCATGAAAATAATCTCTTCCTAAATCTGATTTAAAACCTTTGAAACATATATATGTACATTTGCCTATGTCCACAAAAATCTCCTGATGGACACATAAGTAATTATGACAGTGTTCAAGAAAAGGGAAAAGAGCTCTAAAACTGGTTGCATGAGGGCACAAAATCCCAGAAGGAATTTCCACTATTTATCTTTTTTTAAGGATAATTATTTTATTTATATTTCAGAATATCTAATGAGATCACATATTCCAAAATCACATAATATAAAAAAGCTACAGATACGTGGTTGTATATACTTTGGCAAAAAGAAAACTGAGGGAGAATTTGATTATAGTGTTCAGTAGGCCAAGAGATATGAAGGAAGAAGGAATTATTAGAATGTGGCCAGGAAAATACTAGATTTTAAGCGGAACTTTCTGATAAGAGCAGTAAACCTTCTTTCTTTGTTCTTAGTCAGGGATAGTTAGAGGCTCCCACAAGGGATAGAGGGGGCTAGTGTCCACATCAAGTGAATTGCTGAGATCCTGATATCAACTACTAGAAATCACCCAGGGCCCAGGAAGTAAAAAAAAAAAAAAAAATTGGTAGATTGTAGTTGCTAGTACAGTGCTTAGTGGAGGCAAATATTTGTTGGTTTACTAAATAAATGATAAGACTATAATTCCTGCTATCTATTACACAAACTAAATTGGTAGTTTTCAGTGGATGATTTAATTTATTACCATTCAGAACTCAGTTAGATGGGACAGTGCTCCTCAATGATCAAGAAATCAATCTTCCTCAACCTTCATGCATCACCATCTGCAAACATTGCCCTCTGCCACAAATTACTAGTCTTCAACTGTGACTGAGACAGTGAAAGGCATTTTATTTTCCTGTTCCTGGACACACACAGAATAATTACCTTTGCCAAGTTCCCCTGTAGCTGGGTAGAGGTCATGTTTTTGCATTCTGGCTAAAAGGATATGGGTCCAACACTCCAAGGCCTGATCAAGAAAACTTATGCATTACTGTCCATGTTCCCTTCTGCTGTAATTTAGGAGGTCATGTACTTAAGACAACAACATCATAAGATGGAGAAGGCACGGGTTCTTGATTTACTACTTGAAGGCAATCTGCTAAGAACTATCTGATCCACGCTGGTCCTGACATGACAAATAAACATTTATTGAGTTAAGACATTTGACTTTAAGGAGTGTTTGTTATAGTACCTAGCACTGCTCACCTTGACTAATTTATTGCTAAATTGGTACACTGGTAATAACCAGTGGACTAGAGATGAGTCTACTCAGTACTGACCCTGTCCATTTCTTATTGTCCATTTACTCTATCTACCAGAAATTATTTTTCATACTACTTCTTGATGACTATGTCAGTCTAGAATTATCCATTCTACCTCCCTACCTATCTCTTTCTCCATCCCAACTTCCCCGGAGGGAAGCTGGCATTATTCCTCTATATAATATAATCATGGATGATCAGGTCACTAAGAGATCATATCTAGAAGGGCTCTATTCTGCAAGCTTTATTGTTTGTTTTGCTATATTTTGGCACCACATGTTGGTTTAAAATAAAAACTTGTATGACTTTTGAAGGAGGAAGTTAAGTGGCTGAATGAAATTTCTATTAACGGGCACAAATATATTTTCCCCCCGAAGTTTGTACTAGGTCGGCTTCTTGAAAGTTATTTTTTTGTTATTCTGCAAATCTATATTTTTACATAAAAATCAGTTATTATTCCCAATGTATATATATGTCATGAATAGAAGATAGGATTTTTCTTGTGTCTCAACTCAAATCAAATAGTGAAAGATTGTTTATATTGTACCAGTGGCTTATATATTGTACAAGGATCCTAAAGTCATGTCTAGACCCAAAGAGAAGAACCTCATGATAGATTAGAAAGTACTGTAATGAACATGGGAGGGAAATTTATTGGCAGATGTGCTAGGCATTCATTTCCCTGACCAAAGTCATTTCCTTGTTATATACAGTAAAAATCACAATATTAGTTAAGTTGTTCATGAGCTGCACGACACTGACCATCCACTCATCAATTTAACTAACTTTTTTGAGAACTTAATGTAGCCTGGACCATGTTATTTGCCTGAGAAGTAGTGAAAAATAATACCCTAAGTTTTTCCTGAAGAAGCTCAAAGAGGAAGACTTAACTTATCCCTTAATAGTATTTGACACAAGATAATTGGCTGAATGGGTGATTTCTTTTATCACACACTTGAGAAATAGAAAGCAGAGAGAAAAATATCTCCAAAGAGTTGGACAGTTTTATCACCATCGATTTTTGGGTAACCACCAAGCAAAGGGCAGGCTTAGCAGCTGGAAAGGAAGACCTCATTAGATGACTACAAGAGCCAGACACTTTCAAATGTTTTCCTTAATTTCTTAGTTCCATTTTAATTTCATGAAGAGTCAGCTTGGTAAGTCGAAGGTCATGTTCCTGCATGTCCAAAACAGAGATGATTTAATGCACCTAGTAAGCCACATGCTGGGCTGCCACCTGAGGTCATAAGATTTTGAATCATGGGAGGATTTAACGACTTGGGCAACTTTCTTTCCTGCAAATATGTGCAGGATGGATGATGAATAGTATAGAAGTATAATAGATGGTAGTGATTATGAAATTTAAGTTCTCTAAAAAATGGAGGAGAAACAATTAGCAAAGGGCATTCTTGACTTACCTGAGCAGCAATGCATCTCTGATTCCCGAGACACTCATTTTAGCAGTCAGGCCACAAGATGTATCTTTAATTTCTGCAAAATCTAGTTCTAGCTAGACCTAATGGGAACATGATCTTAATGGTTGTCTCATGTTTCTCACGCAGTGAGGCTGTGGAATTTTATGGGATGGAGTCAACAAAAAAGACTGTACCCTTTTTACAGCATTCTTTGTGTCTGGTCAGTATTGTCATTATCTTAGTGTTCTAACCAAAGGACATCTCAGGGACTGTGAGGACAGGTACAGTGCATTTTTACAGTCAGAGTGGACCAGCAGATGGAGAATCACATGAGAGAGGACAAGAGAATAGGGGTGCTATTCCTGGCTCTGGCATCACCTCAAGAATGACCTTGGTGAAATCATTTAACCTCTTTGGACCTCAGTGTTCTCATCTGTGAAATGAGGGAAAGAACATCTGCTCCTTTGCTCCCTCCCAGGATTGTTGGAGAATTAAACAGGTCAGTACCATAAACTGAAGTACATTAAGCCCATGAGAAAAAAAGAAGACATTACTAAGTGTATTGTTTCTTTTTATCATTATGAATTTCCACAGGTAAAGATAACCTTGTAAAAGAATTGTGTAAGCTGATTGTGTTTTTCAGAAACCAATTAAAGGCTCAGCTTGTATCCCTGCCTTAGAAAAGAGAACTTGGAATTTATTTCCAAACCTACTTTAAGATAAAAAAGGACACAAAATTTCCTTCCACTTCTGTAAGATTCTTCTAGAAGAATATAAATATATATATTTATACACATATAAATATATATATATCATGTATGTTTATATATCTGTGTATATATATATTAGTTATTGTCCTCCTTAGAAAATATTAGTTATATTTTGGGGGTTTGTTGTTGCATAGTTTAGCATATATAAGGTAATGTATTTTTTTAATTCACCAATAGAAAGGAAGTAAGGGACAGAGGGAGAAAGAGACGGAAGGAGGGAGAAAGAGACGGAAGGAGGGAGAAACAGAGAACAAGCCTACATGGATAAGAGAAACCGACCTAAAAAGACAAAAACAACTTCATAATTTAAAACACTGTGCAATACATGGGGTGCCTGGGTGGCTCAGTCGGTTAAGCATCCATCTCCTGATTTTAGCTCAGGTCATGATCTCAAGATTGTGAGACTGAGCCCCGCGTCAGGTTCCACACCCAGCACCCAGGGTGTTCAGCCTACTTGGGATTCTCTCTCTCTCTCCCACACTCTCCTTCTGTCCCCCTGCCCTCCCCCAACTCAAAAATAAATAAATAAATAAATAAATAAATAAATAAATAAATAAATAAACAAATAAACAAATACTTTAAAAATAAAAAAAGTAAAATAAAGTATTAGTAATACAAATGAAGTTAAAGATGTGTTTGTTCAGAAGAGGGTTCACTGGAAATGGGTTGATGTCATTTTATTGATAATGTCCTGTACTTCTCTAATTTAATGAAATGCCTGGTTCTAGAAGATCTCTATCCACCAGGATATTATGAAAGGAAAAATCTTAATTTTTCCATGATTTCTTAAAACCAAAATGGTCTTATTCCTTCTCATTGTTTTAACTCCATTCTTTGTAATAGAAAATAGTATTCTGCAATTACTTGGAAGTAATTATAGATTATTCAATGATTCTTGATTTCCAAGGTTCTTCATATGGAAAATATGAAATTGGACCTAACGATCCTAACTTTTTCTTTGGTTCTAAATGCAGTTCTCTGAGACCCTATTGTTAGAGCATTATTTCTACTTTTTGCTAATAACTTTTGGATTGGAGATCAAACTGTTACTTACCTTCTTCAATATACCTTTCAATGGTTAAATGCCTAAGGACATTTGAAAACTGTTTTCATCTTATAAATATTTTTAAATTGCTATCTTAACTTTATAGTAGTTTTCCCTGTGAGGGTTGAAGACTAGGGTGATGAGTTTTTCCTTCTTACTTTGTGTTTTTTTTCAAACATTTATTACTTTTTTTTAATTAAAGAAAAAAAAAAAAAAGAACCCAGCACAAGAAGGGTGCACAGCTTTAGTGCACTTTTAGTAGGTATTGATTATAAAAATTGTGTCAAGGTAAGAATCTAATATATACTCAAAGAAACATTTTTTAATCTTAGATATACTTTCAATAAATTTTAATTCTTTGTACAGTACCTAAAAACTTAAGAGAAAATCCTAGTAAGGTACTTAGGAGAAAATGCTAGTAAAACTTAGGAGAAAATGCTAGTAGGTACAGATGAGATATACTGTGTGATTATGTCACTTGATAATGGCTCATGAAATATGGGTTCAAGAATCCACTATGAGAGTAGAGCCTTCTGAACACCCTCAGTGCATGCAGAGAGCCAGTTGTTCAAGATGATGTGATTTAAAATGTAATACTCATTTCTATTCCCTTCAACGTATGTAAGTATCTCAAGCTAGAATGATAGCACTGGAGGTAGAAGTAGAATATTGTACCAAATAGGGGCAATACAAAGAAAGTCAAATTTGCTTTATGAAACAAAAGTCAAAAACCTGAATATAACATTATTCCACACTTTTAAAATGTATTAAAAATACTGTGATAGGATGTTTCAAAAATGATAGTAAACCCCCTTCCTGCACCCTCATCCCTCGGTCACCACTTTAGCAGGACTCTGGGCTTTCGCATATTATCTTGCTCTAAACAGTGAGACAATAGTGAAGGAGCTTGGGGCGCCTGGGTGGCTCAGTCGGTTAAGCGGCTGCTTTCGGCTCAGGTCATGATCCTGGAGTACCGGGATCGAGTCCCGCATTGGGCTCCCTGCTCAGTGGGGAGTCTGCTTCTCCCTCTGACCCTCCCCTCTCTCATGCTCTCTGTCTCATTCTCTCTTTCAAATAAATAAATAAAATCTTAAAAAAAAAATAGTGAAGGAACTTGACCTCTCAGCTACCATGGACTAGTCTACTAGGTTCTGAAGACAAGTGTACCAGGTCTTCCATTGCTCAAGCCAACCACCAAACATGTGAATGAGGCTTTCTCTGATCAGTTCTCACCCAGCTGATTCATTAGCTGACTAAAGCTGTGAGTGAAACCAGGAGTAAGGGGCACCTGGGTGGCTCAGTTTGTTAAGCATCTGCCTTTGGCTCAGGTCATGATCCTGAGGTCCTGGGATCGAGCCCCATGTAGTGGGGCTCCCTGCACAGGCAGGGGTCTGCTTGTCCCTCTCCCTCTGCCCTCCTCCCCTACTTGTGCTCTCTCAAATAAATAAAGTCTTGAAAGAAAGAAAGAAAGAAGCCAGAAGTAAAAAATGGCCCAGATGAATCCAGTCCCAAATTGCCAAGTGATTGTTATCTTAAGCCCCTAAGTTAGTAATGCAGCAAAAACTAATTTATACAATAATATAACATGGTCAATTGGTTTTTATCCTAGAGAATTTAGGTTGGTTAAATATCAGAAAATCAGTCAATGTGACTGACTATATTAGTTAAAGAGAATCATATGATCACTTTATTAGATATAGGGGATAAAAAGTATCCCATAAAATTCAAAACCTATTAAGTGGGGTAAATTTTATAAAACTATATCCAGATAAGAACTATCTTTCCTTGATAAAGGCTATATATGAAAAATACATGGCACATGTATACAGTAATAAAAATTATCATACTTAATAATTTTTTTAAAAATTAGCATTTCCCTTAAGGAGAGAATTGAGATAAAGATTTCCAACATTACTGCCTCAACTTAACATGACCTATTGCAACTGACCAAAATAATAAGATGTACATTTAGAGAAATACAAAGAGAAAGAGAAGGTTTAGAAGAATATAGATTAAAATGTCATATTTATAGATTGTTTTGATCATTTATTTATTTGGAAACACAGGAAATGAAATAAGGTATTAAATCCAAGAAAAGAGCTCAACAAAGTTCCAAGAAAAAATCAATATACCTGAGTCAATTGTATTCCCAAATAGCATTAATAACCAGATAACATATAAGATACATTTGCCACAGCAACAAAAACTAGAGCATATACAGCTTCATCTAGTAAATAATGCAGAAAATCTTTAACTCTCTATTAGAGGACACATAAGTAAAAGAAATATATACCACAGTTATGGTGAGATGGCTTACTATAATAATAACAATCTCCTTATATTAATCTATAAAGTAAATGTAAATACAATAAAAATCTAATATTTTCTTCTAGAGACAACATGAAAAAGTGATTCTAAAATTTATCTGGAAGAATAAAGTTCTTCATACAGTTAAGGAAGTTTTGGAAAATAAGACCAAAATGAAGAACTTGCCCTACCAGATATTAAAATACATTGGGAAGTCATGATGGATGAAAACAGTGCAATGCTGTTGGAAGAAATGGCAAACAAGAAAACACAACCAGACAGGCTGTCTAGAAATAGAGCCATATACAGATAGGAAGTTGGCACATGAAAGAAATGCCATCACAGTCCTGAATTATAGCTTTTGGGGAAACAGGCTCATTATACAAAGAGAGAGAACTGGATCATAACCTAATGATATCATGCCTATTTTGCTCAGTCTTATGTAGCTCACTTAATATTCACAAACAATCCCATATGGCATAAATTACTTTCCACACTTTACAGGTGAGAAAACTGAAACATAAGAGACAAAATGACTACCTAAAAAGTGCATGGCAAAGCTGGAACTTAAACCCATACAGTCTGTCCTAGAGCTCCTTCTATTAACTACTATATTGTATAATCCCATACTATGTATAAAATGAAAATATAAAAGATTTAATATCTAAATGTGAAAAATACAACCTAGAGAAAATAAAAGAAGAGAATATCTTTGTGAAATCAGGGAAGAGAATAAAATAGATCTTTGGAAAAAAGTGTATTGTACAAAGCAAAACTGATGAATTTGACTAAATTAAAATTAGAGGTTTATGTACAATAGAGGACACGAAAGTCAGAGTTAAAAATAACTGATGAATAGAAGGCATATGCAATACCTAAAAATTGATAATGGGTTCATATTTATTTTTTTTAAAGATTTTGTTTATTTATTTGGCAGACAGAGAGACAGTGAGAGAGGGAACACAAGCAGGGGAAGTGGGGGAGGGAGAAGCAGGCTTCCCGCTGAGCAGGGAGCCAGATGCAGGGCTCCATCCCAGGATCCTGGGATCATGCCCTGAGCCGAAGGCAGATGCTTAAGTACTGAGCCACCCAGGCACCCCAATAATGGGTTCATATTTAAATACAAAAAACTCCTACAAATCTAAATAGACATGGGACACTCAATAGAAAAATGGGCAATGGTCATGAATAGGCAATTAACAGAATGAAAAATATGAACAGCAGAAATGTATATGAAGACTCAACCTTGTTAGTATCAGAAAAATGCAGAATTAAAACAAATACTACATATGAATCTACACATGCCAGATGTCCAAAAGTTAAAAAGCAAATTAATATAGTGTGGTGGCAAAGAAATTTCAAGTACTACTGGTGAGAGGTAAACAGTGCAGCTCTTCTGGGGAGTGATCTATCACACAAGATATGTATGCAGCTTCTACCTCAACCACTGCATTTCTGAGTGTAAGCCTCAAGGAAACTCCGCACTGTTCCTCAAGGCGACATGCAGAAATAGGTTATGAATGCCTTATGGTGGACATAAAGTGTTGAAAACAACCTAAGTATGGATCACTAGGGTAAAGGAGAAGCAAAACGTGGTACTAACATATGGTGAAATATTAGACAGAAGCAATAAGCAATGAATTTATATGAAGCAACATAAATTTTAAAACTATAACTCTATGGGGAAAATTAAAACATAAAATGTGATTTGTAGTCAATACTATTTTGCAAAAGTTAGAAAACACAAAACAATTCAATTTTCCATATATATATACATATATATACACATATATATATGTGTGTGTGTGTGTGTGTGTATAATAAGTATGAAAGGTAGTTGGGAAATTACATACTAAATGACCAAAGTGGTGCTAAGTAGGGAGGAAGAAAGGAATTAAACCTGTCAGAAGAATGTCAGGACTAAAAAATGATAATAAAATATTAGAAGATAGGGGGCCATATGCATCGATGATAGAGTAATATGAGTGAGGTACATGGTCCATTTTGTCTAAGTGCCTTCAAAACAAACAAACAAAAAATATCATAAGATCTAAAGCATTCCAAACATATTTAGCGTTATTGCAGTACATAGCAGAAACATATAACCTTGCAACTTAAACAAAAAAAAGACTGATGAAATATCACCATTGTTCCTGTGGCATCCATGCTAAAGACGCAAAAGGAAATCAGCTCTTAAGAGAAATTTTTACAATGGAAGATAAATGAAGAAACAAAAATCCCAACTGCTTACTCCTCCAAAGGAAGAAAAATCAATTTGAAAAGTCAGAGTAGAACTCCTTTGGGATAATATTTAACATTTCTTTAAAACAGAATTTTAAGCCGGTTTTGAACTGTTTAAAGAGTTTCTAATTAGCATGCCAACTAAATACATGGTCCATTTAATCCAAAAGCACATAAAAAAAAAGTTCTCTTAAAATTCTAGGCTCTAGAGCACATGCATGCAGATGTGTGTATGTGTGTGTTTATGTGTGTGTGTGTGTGCGTGCGCAATAAACTCAGTTTTGCAACTAATAGAATGGATACCATAGCAATAGCCAAGAATTTACAAAACAATAATGCCCAAACATTCAGGGCAGTAAAATTTTAGTTCTAGAGTTTAGCTAATTTAACTCGGATTTTCTACAACTCAAATAAACTAGAGGTATGTACTATAATAACCCTAAAAACTCCTGACTTTGTGCTTTAAGTCTTCTTTGTAAGTGACTAAATGGTGTAACCAGATGTTGGACCTGTCTAAAAATTTTCCTTTTGTGTTCTCACATACAAGTGTTCAGCTTGATTTTTGGATAGCTGTCATTTAAAAAAATGTACAAAATCTAATACCTTTTGCTAGAAGACAAAACAATTTCCCCTGGATGTGCAGTGATACAAAGCAGTGCCACATATTGAAAGTAAGTGTTTTGTGAGAGACATTAATCTGGAGGTTAAGAGCTCGGTGGTCTGGTTGAAGTCCATACGTTATTTCAAACATACATATAATGTTAACTCACTTTGTAACAAAGCCTTTACTTTCTCATATAAAAATTATTTTTTCTTCCTAGTTTAAGCCCAAGGAAAGTCCCATAAGTCTGTTTCCTAGGGGCAAACATAAATAATTCTTTTTAAATTTTTTAAAATTTATTAATTAATCTCTCCACCCAACATGGGGCTCAAACTCACAATCCCTGAGATCAAGAGTCACCCGCTCCACTGATGGAGCCAGCCAGGCGCTCCTATGAAGAGTTCTTAAGATGGAAAAGTTCCTACAAAATACGTAGAAAGCTAGAAATGTATGATCTAGACAAAGATGTTGAAGTAGTCTAAGGGAAATTCCAACAAATAGAAATTTAAGAGGATTTCACTGAGATTTCAATCCTGAGAACAAATAATTTCTAAATGAAAAAGTAAAGGAGGTAGTAAAGATTAAGAGCCAAAAGGAAATATTTAAAATAACAAAAATAGGAGTCAATACAAAGGTGAAAACCCATTAATTTTGCTCTATTACTAAAGACTTCATAAAAGTTCTCATAAATATTACAAATTACAACAAAACTAACAAAAATCAGAAGCTTTCCCCCCCCCCCAGAATTGTCCTATGAACTGCTTACTGCTAAAGTGGTAGGAAGACAAATCCCCTTAAACAATTGGATTTTATGCCTATCTATATTTTTAGCTCTTAGGTGGATCTTGTTATATAATATGTATGATCTTAAAAGAAAATTTGTTGATTATTTATTTATTTATTTTGGTGTCTGCCACGCCACTTTATACTTAATTACATCACCTTAACTTTAATAACCTTAAATCACCTTAAATCGCTCCTAAATTAAAATGAAAGCAAATATAGTGTGCTTCACACCGTTAATTTTAGACTTCTAAGAGTTGGAGAAGCTCAAGCTGGAGAATAAACTTGAGTTCTATTGAATGAAGAAATCTACTTTCTAGTTTAGAAGAGGACAGATTACCCAGTTTCAGAAGGGAGGAGGCAATCTCAAAGACACAAGCAGAATGATCCTTTTTCTGTGCTAATGCCAGAAATACTATGAATGTTGCACTAGATTGTGTAAAAATAGCCACTGGTCTAGCACTCACAGGTCTGGGTCGTGGTATGTTGAACAATCATACCCTGCCCTAATGGTACTGCTTTGGGCCAAAAAACTTTCACCTGCATTATTCCATTAACCTCACTTCATTGTTTCAGGAAATGTGTTTATTTTTTGAAATGACATTGAAATATATCTTTTAAAGCACATTTTAGGTCTCTACAAGTTTCTCTTCTTTTCAGCCAACACATTACCTTTTACAAATCAATAGCCTACTTCTCTTTTTTTAAATCATCACATTTCAGAACTGTAGCAGGCAATAAATGTTAATGTACTTTTTCCAAAAATGTTAAATTTCTATGTCTTCCACCTTAGCGTGTCTTCTGGGAGCAAAGGTTATCTTTCCATCCCTTATAGTATTATCAGGATTATGGATTTTGTTCTTTTTTTAAAGTGGTGTTTATGGACATTAATTAATGTAAATACAAAAATATCTTGTATCACTCACCAGCTGATTGAATTAAGTGATACGCTTTTAAAACAACTGCTTTACTGCTCTCCCACCAGTTCAAATATACAGAAATATAAGTTTAGACTGTTGTGGCTTTTCTGCAATGCTTTCTTTCCAGGCTGCAGTCCACATGTCAGCCTCATATTTTATTCTTAACTTGTTGCTATTGTTGTTCAATGTATAAAATCTCTCTTGAAGGCTCTGAAACTGCTTATAATTTAAACTTCTACTTTTGGTGACTCACTGTTTTCAAACTGCCATTTCTGACCATATCCCCCTTCCAGCTGGATTTACGCAGTCTTTTAACTAATAATCGCTTTATTTTTTACCTCTATTTTTTGATTCTTAAATTAGTTGTTACATCAGTATCTTTTCTTGCCCAAATTATTTTGTTCTTAGGCATTTTTCCTGGAAGTAAATCCACCCTATTTTTGACCAGCAAATATTTGACTTCTGAAAGAATACTGAACGCACCATTAAATAACTGTGTCACCCCGCATAAAAGCACCTTTAATGTGTCAGGTGCTCTCTTTGCTCAACTCCAAAAGTGAGTTGATTAAAATCTGAGTATCTTGCTGTTTATGCTTTTTAGTCTCAGTTCAGTTATTGAAACCCTCAAAAGTACATCAGATTGTTATGATTTTTATCATTAGCCCATGTGTTTAAAATAAATTACCATTTATGAAGCGAGTGCTTTCCTTTATTCTTGCATCTGATCATTGTAAATATTTTCATGGACTCATTCTTAGAAGGCCAATGAGTAACCTGGCCTCATACCTATTTACCCTTTGAAATCTTAGTGACTTGCCTTCCCCAATAGCTTTCAGAGAGAGCTTTTCACCCTTTCCTGGTATTCTTTTCGAACTTCAAAGACCATATAACTTTCAAAAGACATCACACTAATACTAAATTACCACATACCCTCCAAAAAGCCCCAACCTGTTTGTGCCTATGTATTAACACTTTATCAAAAGTTTTCTAATTGAGTTCTTTAATCACAGGTCTTTGTCAGACATTTTCCACGCTCTGTGTTATAATGCCCTCAGGGTCATTAAGAATTAACTTTCTGTTGCATATTCCCTCTCACACTTTCCTCATGACTGAGCCACTGGTTGTCTCTTGTCTATAGAAAGAGAGCTAAGAGAGAAGAAAGCTACATGAGAAAAGATTTATGGAAAAGAACTGGCATAGGATCAGGCACACAAATGTTCAATAGGTGGTAGCTATGATTCTTCTCATCATCACCATCATAATCATGTTCATCTATATGTATTAAGAACTCATTACTGGACTCACCTCTTACTTTGATTTCTCATTTGATACTCACAGCAACTCTTGAGAAAGCTACTGGAACCCTTGAGCAAACTACACTAAATGCCCATCTCACAGATTGAGAGACAGCAGCCTAGGGGGTTTGAGTACCTTGATGGAAGACATAAGCCAAGAACTGAGCCTGTATTTGCCACAATCACATGCCCACATTTTGATGGAATGACACCACTCATCATTACCCACCTGCATTAAGGTATTACTAAATTTTCTACTCTTATTCTCCTCTCTTTTCTTTATCTTGACATTGTTCCCTCCCCCACTCAAGTTTCACTCCCCCCAATCTTAGTGAAGGGAGTAGAAGGTAAAAAGTGAGACTAAAGGAGGGAACTTACATGTTATTCAAGTATTGATTTCATCTTAATTTCTAGCCATTGCCTACCTATTCCCTGCTCCAAAGAATATTTGCTATTCTACCATATGTCTTGCCTTTTCTTATCTTTACACCATTGCTTTTTCTCCACTTGCAACAAATCTCTCCATTTCCCTTGGTTCTTCACCAATTCTTACTCTGCACTTTCCATTAAAATTCAGATCTTCCTTTAAAGCCCAACTCAAACATGAGTTCTGCCCTTAAGTATCCTGGATCGGCCAGGTCAGAACCAACCACTTGTTCTGCAATGCTTCTACTATGGTAGTTATGTTAAAATGGCAAGTGATTTTATAGCTTGCTCACCACCTGTGGCAAATATATACTATTTTCCCTTCCAGATTCTTTCTCTATCCAACTCCATGGTATGCATGGCTTGCATGGCCTGCTTTAATAAGTGTCCTTGCTCTGGGCTCTCTTTGGGTTTACCAGTGAAAAGCACCAAAGAAGATTATAGGTAATGAAGGAGGAGAGTGAGGTCAAGATGTTAATTCCTCTAGCTTCCACCTTTTAAGTTCCCGAGGGTTAGTTACCCCCCCTCCACCCAGCTAATGTACAGCTTCTATGAGGGGTGCACAGCTTCTATGGGGAACCCTCTCTCTCTAGCAATGCCTCCCTTCTCCTTCCCCTCCTTGGCCTTAAGTGATAAAGTCACCAAGTCTTGACTAAACCCAAGATGCTGCATTATCTCGTTTCTCTACGTTCTGCTCAAATTATTTTTTTGGTGGACACCTGATTTCCTGCTGAGAACCTGTCAGATAAGCTTGTTAATATGCTTTACTAAGCTGTTAATTTTTCACACTGCATGATTACACGTATTAGAAGAGTGTCTGCAGGATGAGTCCAAAAGTTCTGATTGATGATAATGGTAACAGCTAGAATTTATTGAACACATACTATGTTTTGGTCACTCTCCTGCATGCACTGCATGTATTAATCTAATTTAATTAAATCACTATAAGCTAAGTAAGGCACAAAAAGCATAAGAAGGTACCAGAAGTAACTTGATCATGGTCACTCCAGTGGCTTAGTGGAGCTTAGGACTCAAATCTGCCCAAAGCCTAAACCATAAGTTCCGCATCTAAGCCAGGGGTTCCAAACTTGAGCATGAATGAACGTCACCTGGGGGGCTTGTTAAAACACAGATCCTGGGCCCCACCCCCAGACTGTCTGATTCTGTAGGTCTGGAACAGGCCTAAGAATTTGATATTTAACAAATTTCCAGGACCAGCTGGTGTGCTAGTCTGGGTATCACACTTTGAGAGCCACTGGTCCAGGAAATACCTCTTCCCATATATAATGACTTAAGAAGCTGTTGGAGATACAGAAATTTTAGAGGTAGTTTCCAGCTGAATCCCTAGCTGGAAGTCAGAATAACAAAGAAGGATTATTGTCCATATATTATCAATACAATGTGATCCAATTCAGCCACCATTTTAGGTGTTAGAATAATTAGCTAGGGATAAATGTCAAAGGGAAAAGCACCACACTCAAGAATTTGTTCTGAGCAAGCAAAACTTAAGTAAACAAGTAAGTATGATGCAATATGATGACTATTGTAATAGAGCATATATGATATGTGTGTGAGCACGTGTGTGTGTGTGTGTGAGTACATATACCAGGGGAGGAGTACAGTTCAAGGAGAAATATACTCTCTTCATAGGGAGGTAATAAATTCTATCTCATTCAATAATGGGACTAAGTACTTTTAAAAAGAAGAGTTATCCTCCAGGAAAATAGGAGGAGATGGACATTCTAAGGACAGAAAATGTCCTTTAAGAAAACCTGCAAAGAGAACTAAAGAATAACATTGCAAGATTCTGGCACTCAGTGTTCACAGAAGACAAGTGTGGATACTCTGCCTCTCTAAAATGGGAAGCCAACCTTTGCTCATCAGATTCACACATTATTCAGTACAAATACTTACTGAAAATAGCATTTTCTAAATGCTAGACACTGAGCTCAGCATCGTGACTACATCGATGATGCAGATACAGTGCCTGCCCTCAAGAAGCTTGTGTTTTAGATAATGCACATCAGTTAGATACACTGCATCATGGAAATACACTGCATTCAAACTTAGTCTCAAGCAAAATATATTCACAAAAGTGATCTGGGAGTCAAATAGCAAAAGACCTCACCTCTGAAGCGGCATCCATTTTATAAATAATAGGTAAAAAGGTATATGCTAAGATAGGCTTTGCTTAGAAGACATAATAGTCTTCTATATATACTATAAGAGTCAGCTTATAAGTGTGTGACTTTTTCTAGAAGAAATTTTCCCTACTTTCCTGAGAAGCTGAAAGTAGGGGTCAGAGGTGGGAATACTTTCGTCGCAGACAAAACCTCATTCCAACTGCTCAGCACAGTTCCAATTCACATCCTTCTGAATGGTTTCCAAACTATGTAATTTAACAAAGTGATAATAAAAAAATGGCCCATTAATCTTATGCTGTGTGTTATAATTTAACTCTGGATTTAGCATAGGAAAACTATTATTTGCACTGATTAGAAATATGCTTTATGGCTGCATATATTATCAACTCCAAACATTTGAAAATTATTGGCTGGGCTGACATGATGAACTACACAGGAGCACTTCTAGATGGCACCTCAATGTCATCTGTTACTCATATTATATTGGTCTAGAAATAAATATATATTCTACTCAATGTGAGATCTTATCCCAAACACCAAAATATGCCCTTTTCTATTAAATGGTGGTGATCAAGAAGCCATCAGCTAAACATCATTTAGAAAATTCAATGCAAGTAAATTCAGGTGTTAACTATCCAACTGTTATTATGCCATTTCCCCACTTTACTGAACTTAATGACCTGGTCAGTGTGACTATGAGGACTTATTTATTAATTCATTCAAGTGTTCTTAGGTATATTTTGAAGAACTGTAGGATCCAATAGAAAGGGTGCAAATTTATCTTACTAGTTGTGTGATCCTGGCCAAGTAACTTTGCATCTCTGAGCCTCACTTTCCTAATGTATAAAATGGAAATAATAATAGAACCCAAGTTCTATTATTAGGAATATGGTTGTTAAGATTACTGAAAACCTGTTGTGTGTTAGGCCCTGTTCAAGGAGCTGGAATTTTAATACTGTTCTCCAATCTTATCTCAGTTTTACCTCTAAAGTTCTGTCACACAGTTGGGGGAAAAAATAACAACAACAACAAAAAGCCCAGTAAGCATTTTTAGGGAAGGGGACCACTGAGGGACCACTTTATTACAACAGGTATAGAAGGTGTACAAAAGTTGTAACATATCTTTGGAGTCCTTCTTTGGATTGCTAATTACCTTTCACTAGAGTGAGCCTTGACATCCTCCCTGTAGCTACCTGTGACAAGGTCAGTGATGTCGGCAGCTTCTCTGCCTCACAAGCAGAGGGCAGAAACACGGGAAGAGAAAGCCTTGCTTTCCCACTCCTGTGACTAAGAACCATTTGGATAACAATAATCTTAAACAGTTTGCCACCTTGTTGCACACTATAGAATCAAAGCAGCATGCAAAGCAAACAGCACTGGCCTCTGTTATACTTGCATTTCACTTGAGATTTGACTTTCCAGACTGAGGAGAAAGCAGATGTTTCAATACTTTCCAGGTACTGGAATATTACAATATGGCAATCTCCACCACTACATGTTTGATCACACTATTCCCTCCAGATGGAATGTTGTTCCAGTAAGGTCAGACTGACTAGTGGAAATGCCTGATTTTATCTTACAGTAAGGATCAAATAACTTCCTGAAATTCTGCCCAGCTTACTCTTCTTTCTCCGTTAAACATGTTGTAAGCTCCCAAGTTGAAAACAACTTTACCTTCTTCAAAAGACACTGTGTACTATATAAAAGTATCTTACATATCAATGATTGTATATGTGTGTATTTCTTAAGTTAAAATTCCTGTATCTTCTCCCAATGAAACTGAACTCCCTTATAATCCCACTGTTCATCATTGTACATCATTGCATCCTCCAAAAAAGTCAGAGTAATGCCATAGATTCAGTTTACAGTTGCTTAGTAGAGGGTAATTAAATAACCATTACAGAAACTAGTGTGTCTCCAAGTGTTTTCAGTGGATCACAAATCCCATGAGAAAGTCCATGAAGGAAAGGTTCATTTCAAACAAATTTGGAACTGGCTGTCCACTACATCTCCTTCTCAGAGACTCATAATTCACAAGACTCTTCGGAAGCTCTGTAGTAAAGAGACTGACTTAGTTTGACCCAGTATTTCTCTTAGAACTGTATCAGTTCTGGAGAACAAGGACATTTTCCATCTCTAATGCAATAACTCTACTGCCTAGTGGAGTGCCTGGCACATAGTAGACACTGAATAAATATTTGAATGAGCTTGAATATACATTCCCTTTTAAAACCATACAAGATAAACATAGTGTATAATATATTAATGAGGATAATAACAATGATAGACATATTTATAAAAATCATTTAAAATAATATATATAATACTTTTTTGGAAATTTACACAATAGCATATTTAGTGATGGTAACTGAATATATCTGCTTCAGAAAACTAACTAAAAAGGATGGCTACTAGAAACTACAATTTGAATCCAAAACAATTAATTTTGTTCGTTTGTCCCCACTCCTTAGCATTTTCAGGATAGAGAGGAGAGATGTATACATTTATTTTCTGCCATAATGTAACATCACTAAAGGGATGATATTTTATTAGCTAGAAATAAGATTTGCTTTTGTTATTTTAGTATATTTGATAACATAAAAATATTCCTAGATTTTTTTCCCTCATGTGACTTTCCATCTACAATTTACTTGGGAGATTTGGATCAAATGCCATATCAATTTCTTAAACTGCTTACTATGTGATTCTATTGTAGATTTAATGTCAATATAGCAAGAGGGAGAAAAAGGGCAGAGAAAAATGAAACAGAGGTAGTCCTAATTTTTTTGAACTTTGAAGAATCTAGAATAATTTCTCCTACTTCACAGGGTTGCAGGGGGGTAGAAAGTCATTAGAATGATGTGCTTTTTACGTAGGAAACATGGAGAAATGTTACTGATGCCATCATCATCACCATCACCATCATCATAACAGGTCAAGGACATTTGCCACATGGAAGTTCAACATTCCCTGGGCCATGCACACCTTTCCTTTCAAGGATTCATATTCTAGGTGGGGTCCTAACATCATCAAATATCAAAAACATAAGTCCCCATGCTTTTTTTTCCCCCCTGTAGCTAGTTTTGGCATCTTTCACCTCTATCCATTTATGTCTTGGTTCAGCATATTCTTGTTACACACAGAAGAAGCTGCTTCCAAAACAGAGGACCAATGTGGTGTCAAGTGGCAAAGACACTGAGTGAGGTCTTTCACATCTTAGACCGTACATGGTACAGCTCCGTGGGCCTCTGAGTTGGCAGCACTGGGTTCACTTCACCTGTGTGTGACAGGTGAGGGACGTAGTATTTAGGCACGTGATCTGTGCAACAAAGGTGGTGACAGATAAATTATAGCGCAAGCAGAGGATTCAATTCTTCCCTCTTAGGTTGTTTTCCCCATGTTCAGATGTTTGGGGAACTTTCCTGCCCTGTGCCCCTGATAAGAATATGTTATATCAGACTGGAAAAGTAGGTCACCATTGTATAACAAGAAAGTTCTTATTTGTAAGCAACAGGAACCAGATATGGCTGATTCAAGCAGAAAAGGAAAATTTTGGAAGGTTATTGGTTAGGTCTCAGTTACTAGAAGCAGACTAAACCAGAAGCCAAGGCTATACTACTGAAATCAAGTAATCACACCAAGTGATATTATATGTCCCCACTTGCCTTGCTAACCCGGCAGGAACAAGATACAGGAGGCTGACACAGCCACTGGTGTCCTTGATTCTTCACATCATTTATTTCTAACTCAAAATCTAGGACATGGGTGTAATTGGTCAACTCTAGGTCACTTGACCATCTTCCAGCTGTAAGGGAGACTGTGGTAAGAGAGTAAACAATGTATCTGGTATTTTCAGCTTGTATAATGGGAGGCTCTGTTTTTCACCAAGACTCACAAAGTGGAAAATTCCCCAAATAAAGAAAGGAATTTCAGATCAAATGCTTGGAAGTTAAAAACAACATCCAACAAATTCAGATGTGGAATTATACACACAGAGTAGTTAAGAACACATTTTTGGAGTGATTCAGACCTAAGTTCATATCTTGAGCAAGCTACTCTTTCAGAGCTTCAATTTCCTCCGAAGGAAAAACTGTGGAAGGTAATATCTATATAATAACTTGTGGTACAGATTAAATGAAATAATATATGGAAAGTGTCTGATATACATCCTAAGCATTTTATAAAATTATTATTATTATTATTATAAAAATTAACAGGGTGAGTAATAATAAATGTTAATACAGTGCTAAGGGTCACTTTTATTACCTCAACTAAACATGTGCTGATTCAGCAAACATTCCACATATCAAAAAATAACTTGTTAGTATAGTTTTTTATAGGGAAAAAAAAAAGGCCTAGAAAGTATGTACCAAAAGTCACTCAGTTAAGAGGTGGTGGAACATTAATCAGCCCTTAAAAAGGGAGACCCTGTCATTTGTGACAACATAAATAAACCTGGAGGAGATTATACTAAGTGAAATAAGCCCGATAAAGACAAATACTGCATAGAATAATTTATATGTGAGAAAAAGAAAAGAATGGAGAGAAAGAGAGAAAGAAAGAAAAAGAAAAAAGAAAGAAAGGAAGAAAGAAAAAGAAAGAAAGAAAGAAAGAAAGAAAGAAAGAAAGAAAGAAAGAAAGAAAGAAAGAAAGAAAGAAAG
>NW_023270855.1:11129387-11206079 GCF_011800145.1 Mirounga leonina
AAGAAAGAAAGAAAGAAAGAAAGAAAGAAAGAAAGAAAGAAAGAAAGTCAAACTCATAAAAACAGAAGAGTAGAAAAGTGGTTGCCAGGGGCTTGGGGGGGGGGGGGAAATAGGGAGAGGTTGCTATAAGGGTACAAATTTAGCTATAAGATAAATATGGTGTGAGGATTTAATATATAACATGGTGGCTAGAGTTGATGATACTGTATTATATAATTGAAATTTGCTAAGAGAGTAGAACAAGTGTTTTCTCACACGCACAGAAAAGGTAAATATATGAGGTGTTGGATGTGTTAATTAACTCAGTGGAGAAAATCCTTTCACAATGAATGCATATACCAAATCATTACAATGTATACTTTAAATATCTTATAATCTTGTTTGTCAATTACACCTCAATAAAACTGAAAAAAGAAGAGGTAATGAGGGTAAGATTCCAACCCAGGATTATCTAGCTCAAAAAACTACACTCTTAACCATTATAATATATCTCTCAAGATGTTATGGCTGTAAGATGCTTAACACAAAGGAAACATTAAGTGATATTTATTATAACTATGACACTTCCTAGGTATCGATTATGTGTTATAATTCACTTCTAACAACAAGTCTGTAAGGTGGTAATTCCTGCTGCATAACTTAAAAGCCCCTGCGGGCAGCTGTGAGGTAAACACAGCCCAGAATGACGTCTCTCATTTCCCACCCCAGAGTCTCCTCAAGTTGCTTGTTCCTCACACCACCTCCTTAAGATAAGGGAATAATGCCTTTCTCACATTAGCACTGGGCATGGAAATCCATCCATACTTCCAGGCATATATTAAACCTTAGTTTCTCATCACCTTGGAGTAATCATATATTCTATTAATATATTAGTATTAATATGAAGATTCTAGTAATAGAAGTGAGATATGTATGTGGAGTATTGGAGGAATCCAAATAGGTTTCTGAGTTGCCAAAATTCTCTGCTCTCAGAACAAATGTTAGGGTTCCACATATAAAGATTAATGTTTGGAAATAAAATTAAAAATAAATCAACAACATTTATAATTAACCAAGTAGATATTATGGGCCAGGCTATATACTAGGCACCACTCATCTTTCTGCAGTCCTTCAAAGCATATATTTCTATTTCATATAACAAAATTGTGTCCAAGCAGGTTAGGGACTTGCCCAAGACCACATAGCTAGGTTACAAGAGAAGAAAGGCAGATTTTAATGGTTAAAATGGTGATGGATGGTATGATTAGAAGAGTACACCTAATCAAATATGCAAAACTATCCTAATGCATCTTTGGGATTTCTTTAGACTAACTTGGATGCCCTACTGAATACAATAGTTGTGGAGATTAGAAATAGTTTCTTTAATTAGCTGACAATACACATCTACTTTAATATTCTTGGTGACAAGGAGCTAACTTCCTGAAGAGGCACCTTCTTCAACTTTTAGACATCTCTAGGGGTAAAACGCAGTAACATCTTACTGCCCACATGTCACCTGGTTCTACCTAGGGGAATAAAGCAGAACAAGTAGCCACTATTCTTGACAAGTGGATACAATTTCAGTTTTTCAAAATGTGAATGTCCCATTCATTCATTATAACAGATAGATCTATCAAATAGCTTTGGCTATTTACCAACGGATAATATACTACACATGTTAGGTCATTTAAAGGACTAAATGTCACCTCACTGATACTGTTATCAATATAATTTATATTGGCGTTTTCTCTCACACTGACTTGAAGGTCTATGGGGGAGCTCCCAGTCCGCAGATCACGGCTTGATCACCTCTGCTTGACAATACTCTCTGCTCATTTCCTGAAAGGACCAAGGATAAATGCTTGGACTTCTCAATCTACTCATTGTACCTGACAGCACACACTAGGTAAGCTGATTGGATCAAGACACCCCAAGCAGGAGTCCCAGAATTTAAACTCCTAGTTGCTTTTGGAAGGAAAAGAGGCTTCCCCCAACTCCCACAATCCCTCACTTGTTGCTGCTAGCCCTATATTAGTCTGTACTTGATCATCAGCATTTATACTAAAAATTAATACTGCTTATCTGATGGCAAGCACAAAACTTCAAATGCCATTTTTATAAATAAGGCAAGATTCTTCAGAGGGGTAGATTCTTTCCAACCATAATATGAGGCAAAGATTTACATTCCTACACTGTCCAAAAGGAAATAAATTCATTATAAAATTCAAGAGGGTGACAGATGACTTTCTGTATGACTGTGTTCATTAAAGGGTTTTTTAATAGTCTTGACTGTATTACATTTCTATACACATAAAATAAAAATTAGTAAATGAAATCAAACTGCATCATATAATATATAAAAAATAAATACATTATTATAAACAAAGTTGTTATAGATCAAATGAAGAAACATGGATAAAGGTCATAAAGTCATAAGAAGGACAGCCCGTTAATATATGAACATATGTTCAACCTTACTATTATTAATCAAAGAAGTACAATTAAAATAATTGTCATATTTTACTCATCAGAATAACAAAAACTTAAAATATTGATAATACTAGTATTGGTGAGAGTGTAAAAACCACACAGGATGTAAAATCGCTAGCAGAAAAGTAAGGCAGTGTAACCTTTCTGGAAGGCAATACGTCAGTACGTAGCAAAGTTGACAGGCAGTCATCCAAGTTCTAGAAACCCATTCTAAGGAAATAAATGAACAACTGCTCAAAGAAATGGGAAGAAGGATGCTCTCTCATTGTTTAGAGAAGCAAAACAGGGATAATTGAAATGTTAAGCAGTAGGGGACTGGTTAGATAAATAATGGAATGCTGTTCAACCATTAAAAAATATGATACAAATTTTTATTAAGTGATATGGAATCATGTTCATAATATAGTACTAAGTAAAAATATGTTTGCGTTGTGTTTGTGTGCACCTTCCCTCAAAAAAAAAAAGTCTCAAAAGACACCTTTAAAAATGTTATGGAGATGACTTAACAGAAGTGGAAATTTGAGTCATTTTTTTTTACTTTTTTTTCTTTGTATCTTTTCCATTTTTGTAGTTTTTGCACTAAGTATTACTTTAACAATTAAAATATTTTAATTTTCAACAAGAAGATAGATTTTTCTAATTTTCTGTTATTTTTGCACCACGGCTCAGGGTATATCTGTAAAAGAAAAACCACCCTTTTTATGTGCACCCCGATGTTTATAGCAGCAATGTCCACAATAGCCAAACTGTGGAAAGAGCCAAGATGTCCATCAACAGATGAATGGATAAAGAAGATGTGGTATATATATACAATGGAATATTATGCAACCATCAAAAGGAATGAGATCTTGCTATTTGCAACAAAGTGGATGGAACTGGAGGGTATTATGCTGAGCGAAATAAGTCAATCAGAGAAAGACATGTATCATATGACCTCACTGATATGAGGAATTCTTAATCTCAGGAAACAAACTGAGGGTTGCTGGAGTGGGGGGGGGGTGGGAGGGATGGGCTGACTGGGTGATAGACACTGGGGAGGGTATGTGCTCTGGTAAGCGCTGTGAATTGTGCAAGACTGTTGAATCTCAGATCTGTACCTCTGAAACAAATAATGCAATATATGTTAAGAAAAAAAAAAAGAAGAAGATAGCAGGAGGGGAAGAATGAAGGGGGGGGGGGACCGGAGGGGTAGATGAATCATGAGAGATGATGGACTCTGAAAAACAAACTGAGGGTTCTAGAGGGGAGTGGGGGAGGATGGGTTAGCCTGGTGGTGGGTATTGAGGAGGGCACATTCTGCATGGAGCACTGGGTGTTATGCACAAACAATGAATCATGGAACACTACATCTAAAACTAATGATGTAATGTATGGGGATTAACATAACAATAAAAAAACTAAAAAGAAAGAAATGAACGTTAAAAAAAAAGAAAAACCACCCTTTTTTTGTCAATCTCAATTTACCTTCCACAAATTTATGATTTGAAATTGGTAAAAGTTGCAGAGTAGAACTTTTAGGGTTTGAGTATTCTATTACCTTTCAAAGCATTGGAGTCTTTGAATAATTTCTTTCACAACTTTCATCTGATACTGAGGTGGGGGTGAAATAGCAAGATGAAAGGAAATAGACAGTAGTCATCTTGAACTAGGAAAGAGCAAGAAGCAATTTGATCTGTACTTTTTTTAAATAAGATACAAGCCCCTCCCAGTCTCAGATCATACTAAACTGTACACACACACACACACACACTCTTAATCCACTGCCTAAGGCTGATGACTCATTGTGGCAGAAATAACCAGCTGTAGACTAGAGACTTGTAATTAGTTCCTCCAGATTATAAAGGCATCACTAAAACCAAGCTGGGGACAACATTCTCCATCCCCGCTTGAAACTATATGTGGCCATATTACTAGTTGTTTCTCAAAGAATGTGACCAAAAGTTATATGAAGAGTTTACATTTGAAGGATAATGAGTTGATAATTGAGCTTGCAACTTCCTCTCCCCTTTCCCTTTTGAGATAAATGTAAAGCCAAGTGATGAATGTGGTGGGTTCCTGAATCACTGAGCAGAAAACAAACCTTCGAACTACAAAAGTCCATACTGAACTACCAAGTGAGTAGGTAATAAACCTCTAGTGAGTTACACTACTGAGATTCATGGTTTATCATTTGGAGTTTAATAACATTTTTTTCTTAGACCTCAATTTCCTCATTTGTAAAATAAAGTATTTGAACAAGACCACCACTCAGTTTCTTTCAAGTGCTTTTATTTTTCTTACCTTTTAATTCTCAGAAACATTCCACATATTGCTTACCTTCTCAGTTAACTGGCAAGTCTACTTTTTTCTTTCTTTCTTTCTTTTTTTTTTCCCCCCACAGAAGCAGGGTCTTCAAGTTATGGAGAAGTCATAGCAGACTGTTGCTTTAGTTTGAGATATGAGTCCCAATATGGAATAAGAAGAAATAGTGAGGACACAGAGAGATGCTTTTGACAAAGAGGACTGAGAGATAGCAGGCTGAAGAAAGTTTAGTAATAAAGAATTCAGACAGGAGAAGTGGATGCATGATATCTAACAGATTTGTTCAGAGGTACTTTGGAAAGGAAAATTTGTGAAAATATAAAGATGAAAAAAAATAGCAGACATGAAATGCCTTTTGGTACCTAAATGAATTTTATTTTGAAGAGATTCATATCACTTATATATGTACCATAAAATTTCTCTGTCCACTTCTTCCAGAATTTTCTAAAGCCTGACAGAACATCTGCAGAAAAAGAATGTCATTCCAGGATAATCAACGGCAAGTTACTAAATTAAGATCAAAATGTCCTCAACCTTGAACAGTTTTCAAAGAGTTTTTAGAAGAAGGAGGTCTCTAGAGGGTTGTATAATTATATAATTGTACCCTTTTAAGAGGCTATTTACAGATAAGTAAAGTTTCCCACCATTCTTTAAAGTAAAATATATGAGCTAAGATAGAGTTGGTGGGTATTTGTTTGGGATAGTGGGGAGGAAATCTGTGCAGACTGCTAGTTATGTAATCAATAACCACTCTCTCCCTATTCCTTACTATCAGAGCCCTGGTTTAGGGGCCCTCGTTATCTTTAAGGTTAAGGTAGTCAGATTAAAGCTTTAACTGCTTGAGATCTAAATGGAAGTCTGCTGATGATCTGTAGGAGAAAATTTGCTCTTTCGACACTGCCTTTCCTGTCCCCCTGATACTCTTCCCCTCCCACAACACACACACAACACACACTCTTTTTATCTGTCTTTCTTTCCTTTTACTTCTCTTCTTTCCTTTTTTTAAAAGATTTTATTTATTTATTTGACAGAGAGAAAGAGAGAGCACAAGCAGGGGGGAACAGCAGAGAGAGAGGGAGAAGCGGTCTCCCCACTGAATGGAGAGTCCTACACAGGGCTCAATTCCAGGACCCTGGGATCATGACCTGAGCCAAAGGTAGATGTTTAACTGACTAAGCCACCCAGGCACCACCTTTTCTCTTCTTTCTTCCTGCCTGAATGGTTGGAACACTGTTAGAGATTCAGCAACCACCTTGCAACAATGGGGATCACAGGGATATGCTAGAAATGCAGGAGCTAAAAGATGAACAGAACCCAGTCCCTTGCTGACATTCTCAGCAGCAGAATTAACACTAGAGGGACTATCTCCAAACCCCTTGTTACATGCAAAAAGTAAGGTAAGGCACTCTTACTTTCTGTTAGTTCAGCAAGTCATACTAAAAGATACAGAATTCTAACCCCAGGTTTCTAGAATGCTTCTCAGCATCCTATAGTTATACTCTTGTTTTAGACTCCTAATTATCAGACTTGCTTAGGGTAGGTGTGCGGGGAGGGCTGGTTCCTCTGGAAGCCCTGATACTCTCCCCTTTCCACAACACACACACCAAATGAGTAACATATTTGTGTCCACTCATCCTTCTATCTACACTTGGAGGCCAAGGAGGCCTTCACTAACGACTTTTACTCCTCTCAGAATGGTTAAGAATGTGGGTTCTAGAATCAGACTTCCTAGATTTGAATTCTTAATCTGCCACTTACCAGTTTAGGACTTATGCAAATTAATTACCTCCTCTGGACCCCCATATAAAATGGGGACATGAAGTAGCAACTACATACTTTATTGAAAGGATTAAATGAGCAAGTAAAGTTTTTACAGTGTTTTCGGAGTCAAACAATTCTAGCTACTATTGTTTCCTTTGACCAATTAAGGTAGAGTCCCCTTGCCTCCATGGGTCTCTGTCCATGTCTTTTCCATGGCACATGCAATCCCATAGTGCAGAATTTTGAAGATGTTTTCCATAAACAAGTGGTAAGTGGTTCTTAAAGTGTGGTCCCCGGGCTAGCAATATCAGCAACACCTAGGGACTGATTAGAAATATAAACCCACTGATCTAGAAAATTGGGGGGTAGAGCCCAGCAATCTGTGTCTTAATACTCTCAGGCAAATTTGATGCTCATTAAAGGTTGAGGGCAACTGAGAACATCCATCTCAGACTCTCTTGGAGGTGCTCACCAAAAAGTTTCCTGGACCTTATACCTGACCAGTTGGAGAAGGGGATCAGGAATCGGCACTCTTAGCATGCCTGCCATGATTCTTCAGCACATTAATATTTGAGAATCACTGTCATTGTTAGTATAAGGTTCACTCTGTTTTCCTAATGGACTGCCAGACTTCCTTGCAAGGAAGGTCTGTGAAGATTTGTATTTATTATTATTATAATTATTACTATTATTATTCTAGAATCTCTAGTGCATAGTGCAGTCTCAGGCACAAAATAGTTGCTCATTAAATGGGTCTCTGAAAAGTCTCTAGTAGAGCTTCAAGATTAATTCCTTCAGAAGAAGAACTACTACACACTCACAAAACAACAACAACAACAAAAAAAACCCCAAAAACATTGCTTAGAAGTTTAATTCTTTGAATTTCTTTGCCATTTTCTTAGTTTTCATCATTTTGGATAATACTTTTTTAAATTTTAATCTTTTTGTATTTCAGTCAGTATTTTCCATCGTCAATCAGAGAGACAGAAACAATACAATTAAATATTTATTTTTTAAAACTCACAAAGGTAAATAGGTATAAGGGAAATGTAAGGAATTAAACCATCAAATTAATTCTTTGGGGTATGTTTGTAATTCATATGTCTGATGGTATTAAAGATTAAAAATAGTAGTACCAAGATAGTTGAGACATGCTGTATTGTTAAATGAATTTAATTTTGTGTAAAGTAGAAATGTTTTCTTCAACAAATATATATATGCAGGTATAAAATCACAACCACAAATCTAAAACAAACAAACAAAAAAGCAAGCTACTGAATTAAATCCGATTGGCTCTCTTTCTCTGCTTTGTGTATCTGCTAGTAATTTCATTTGCTATTGGCTAGCAGAAGCCAAAATTTAAATATAAATACATATATTTCCTCAATTTAAAACTGTTCATATAGGGTGCCTGGGTGGCTCAGTTGGTTAAGCGACTGCCTTCGGCTCAGGTCATGATCCTGGAGTCCCGGGATCGAGTCCCGCATCGGGCTCCCTGCTCTGCAGGGAGTCTGCTCCTCCCTCTGACCCTCCCCCGTCTCATGTGCTCTCTGTCTCTCTCATTCTCTCTGTCTCAAATAAATAAATAAAATCTTTAAAAAAAAAACTGTTCATATATATGAGTAATTTTATATATATATGTATATATATATATATGTCTGTGTGTATATATATATATAAATGGATACATATGAATAATTTTAAATTGAGGAAAGTATATCTGGTGTCCTGTTCTTTTCCCTATGAATTCTATTTTTTTTTTCCTATGAATTCTAAAGGAATACCACTTTCTGCTCTTAGCAGTGAAATGTCAGTCTACTTTAAGGGTAATTTAAAGTTTTAATTTATTTATTTTGAGAGACAGGGAGCACATGTGTAGGGTGGGGAGGGGCAGAGGGAGAGGTAGAGAGAGAATTCCAAAAAGGCTCCATGCTCAGTGCAGAGCCCCACACAAGACTCGATCTCATGACAGTGAGATCATGACCTGAGTCGAAATCAAGAGTCAGATGCTTAACCAACTGAGCCACCCAGGTACCCCTACCTCAAGGGTAAGTTAATCAGCATATTTGAAAATCCATTGGTTTAGCCATTGATGTACTTACTGGGGGATGATAGGCCCTATTGCCATTGTCAAGACCTTATCCATAGGAAAAAAAGAAGGTACTTGTTTGGTTTGTAAAAAGTAGGAGTAGCAGGGGATGGCAGGTAGCCTTATGCTGAAGATACATGACATCCATATATTTTTATAACTAACAAGCCTACTTTCTGTACCCAAATCCAAAGCCCTTATATCATTAATGCCAGGCAAAAATAGTAAGATTCACATGTCTGCTGTATCATGACATCAGGATGCCTGTGAACTCATGTGAGCATGTCTTGGTTTCGTCAGTGGGGCAAACTAGAGTCCTAGCACCAACCACCACCCCAGACTAGGCAAAGCAGTCCAAGACTTCTCTAACTATTGTGGGAGAGTCTATGGAAGGGGTGCTCACTCTAAAATGATGTGTATGTTCTCAAATACCTTTGTATATAGTAAACATTCAGTATATGTTGAATGAATGAATAAGTGAATTGGTGTCATAAAACAGACCTCATACTTAACATGAGAAAAATTCCATTCATAGGTTGGAATTCCTCCCTATCCCTCCTCATCCCCTAGTTAAACTTGCAGTCAAACAATTATAAAAAGTTAGAGCTGAGAAAATTTTAGAAACAATTTAGTCAACACAAAGTTATGTAACTTTAATCTAGTGGTAAAAATCACTAATTTGGGAGTCAAACAGATGTGAATCCAAGTTCTACTTCTACCATATTTCAATGAGCAAATAACTATTTCTGAGGCTTTGTTCCATGTGCGCATTATGGGGGGATCATAGTAATACATATTTTTACTGTATGACTATCGGGGGATTACATGGCACATTTACATTTACAATGGTTAGTTAAGTACCTTGCACCTAGTAAGCACTCACAACATAAGCTAATAGAGGAGAGATGAAAACAAAATAAAACGCAGTGACTGACTCTGACCCCAGTGGTCCCAATGGTCATAATGACCTTCCATTCAGTCGACTCCCTTTCCATTAAGACTAAGGAGAAAAAGATGCTTAAAATTCTTGAGCTCTGCAGAAATATGAAAGGAACTCTCGTTCTTTATGTTAGTTCTCTAGAAAACCAGTTTGTGGCTCTAAGAGGTATCTTCCACCCAGCCTCCCCCCTGCCAGGATCTTATAATGTCACTGTAAATGGAAAAATCAACAATATACAAACAACAAGCTAAGTTACAAGCCAGTGAAGACTCATAGATTTGATAGAGATAACACAGGTATATTATTATATGTTAAAATAAGGTAATATGAGGTACTTAACCTAAAAACAAAACAAAACAAAAACCCGAAGATCTATAACTTCTACAATAATCCTATAAAAATAACCAGCTAGAAATCTATTTAGAATGTTTTCTTTATTAAAAAAAAAAGCTTTCTATACATAACTTTTAATGCACAATTAATGAGGACAATTTAACAAAACTCAAATAAATACCTGCAGATGTACTATAAGAAGAAAAGGACAGAGTTAGATGCTATAGGCTTAAAATTATGTTTCAGGAGAGGCTCTAAACTTGACCTCAAATAAATTAGAATGGATGAGTCATGCACAGAATGTAAGAATCCTAAAAGGCCAAAGTAAGTGCCAAAAATAACATGTAGGGATTCTTAAGGAAATTAAATATTGGCTAATTGATTCAGCAAAGGCAAAAGGGAGTAATTCCCCTTTGACCGGTCTTTGAAGAGGTCCCTTTCTCTTCCTCCTAGTATTGAGGCTAGGGTAGCATGGGGAATATAGGAATATAGGGATCAAGAATTTTCTCTTACCCAAGTGGCTGGAAGCAGATTTTCTTACCAGGATGTGGTATAATAATATTTAAGGGCTGTTGAGGTTAGAGAGACAGGGATTTAAATATCCTGGCTCTATCTCTTGCTATCGGTCAAAATGCTTATTTTTCCAACACCTCAGTGTCTTTATCTATAAATTGGGGATGATGATAATCAGGTCTCCCACCTGAATGTGCGAACATGATATGGTGCATATACAGGGTCAAGTTTGGTGCCTGGCACAGGAAGCTCTCAGTATGGTCAGTTAAATGGCATTGATGACAATGATGATGGTGGTAGTGGTGGTATTGATCCACCGCCCCCCACCCCCAAGGATGGGCTCTGATGAGGAGCAGAGTTGAAGGACTTCTGCCATCATGAGGCTTTATAATAATTCTTAATAAATGTAAGCTGATTATTCAAATGATTATGTGCAATTTAAGAAAAGGAAGGACATCGGGTTTACTCAACTACTTAACAGTATTAGTAGTGATAGTACTTATGGAAGTTAAAATGTATTAAGTGATTACTATCTGCCAAACAATGTGCTAAATGCTTTATTCACTTATTACAACACTATGCAGCAGGTCATATAGTAGCTTTTTATCAGCTATGAACTCACAGGAGTTACAAAAACACCTAACATCTCATGGTCAGTACATAATGAAAATGAGTTCAAATTCAGTCTGTCAGACTTGTTCTTAATTACTGAAGTATGAAATTAACCATTTTGCCCTTTGCCTGATTCCCTTTTGAGGCTTGCATATTTCTCTCAGTCTCCCAGCTGAAGAAAAGAGAAAATTCTTGGCCTCAACATCCAGCTTCCCTTTTCAAAACAGGAATTGTTTCAACAAGTAGCAGTGAGTGTTATCTCCAACTCCAGTCACCTTGATGACCAGGTGTCAGATACCAGTGGAAACAAATGCTCTGTCACAACCTTACCCTTGTAGAGAAACATGACAGAAATGGTAGGGAGCAGGAGATAATGGAAGAATGCATAGGAGAGATGGTACCTGGCCTGGTGGTGGTGATGAGGAGGAGGAGGAGGACGACGATGATGATGAATAGAGCTTACTGTGCTCTAGGCATTGTGTTAAGTGCTTGGCATGGGTAACTTCACTTAATCTTGAAAACAGTCCTAAGAGGATGGAATATTATCATCATTTTAAAGATTTTTTTTTATTTGTATTTATTTGACAGAGAGAGAGATAGTGAGAGCAGGAACATAAGCAGGGGGACTGGGAGAGGGAGAAGCAGGCTTCCCGCGGAGCAGGGAGCCCAATGCGGGGCTCGATCCCAGGACCTGAGCCAAAGGCAGACGCTTAACGACTGAGCCCCCAGGTGCCCTATTATCATCATTTTATAGATGGGAATACTGGGGTGCAGGTAATCAGGTAAATTGACCAAGTTTATGTAGTTAGCAAGTGGAAAGCAGGAATGTGAACTATATCCAGTGCCTGCAATCTTAACCATTATGCCATATAGCCTCCTGAAGATAAAAAAATTCCAATGATCTTTCCCATAACCCACTCCCACACTGCAAACTTTAATAAGTCCGAAAGAAAGAGCCAGCAAGCGTGGAGTGTGACAGCTGAGAGAGTGTCAGTCATTTCTAGACAATGTACTTTGCTCATAAGATACAGTTCCTGCAATAATCTTCTCAACCAATGTTCAAGAAATAGGAAGCAAAGATTTGAGTGTACGTCCCAATTTACAAGGAAGGTAGGACTGCATATTTGACATCAGTTTTAACTATTTCAGAAAACGTGGTCCCAGTAGATATACACACTAGTAGATTTTCCCCGCCTACCAAATCTAAAAGCAATATGTCATTTGCATATTGCTTTTCACAATCCCACCCTTTTAGTGTCTGCTATTCTTCCTCTAGCCTCTTACTCCGTCCATTTCTGTACAGAAAGATGCTAAGTATATGTTCTCTGATGTGAAAAGGGTGTGTTATGACAGGTAGCCATGGTGCCTCAATGTTTTGTTTTGTCTTTTTCATCTTAATTCTATTATGCCAACTCCACTGAACTTAATTATAGTGAATACAGAATTACACAATTACTCTCTGTTCTGTTCTTCAGATGCTATATTTTGATAAAATTTACTACATGCTGCTCTCCCCCTGAACACTAGAAACGGATGTGTGTTGATATAAAATTTGTTATAATTACAATTAAAATATAGCTTACATAATGACAGTGTTAAAATACAATTATAGATGTGTAGAGACAACATGGCCATGCATTTTTTAGTATAAGGACATGCTTAGACCAGTATCTGATAGTGAAGTGAATAAGGAACAGAATTTTGGTTAAGCTACAAAGGCTGTTAAAGGATTTGCTAAAGGGAGCTTGAAACCAGTAAGATAAAAATCCCCCCCACCATGTTTTCAATTGCAAAGTGAGTGGAAGATATGAAATGCCTCATGAAATTGTTCAAAGTAGGTACCCATAATGGGATATTACAAGACAAGCCCATTATTTTTCCTTGAATACCTGGGTCATTGCTTAAATTCTCATGTACAATTGACTCTTGAACAACATGGGTTTGAATTGTGTGGGTCCACTTATACATGGAGTTTGTCAATAAACACAGTACAGTACTGTAAATGTCTTTTCTCTTTCTTATGATTTTCTTAATTATATTTTATTTTCTCTAGTTTATTGGAAGAGTACAGTATATTATACACATAACATACAAAATATGTGCTAATCAAATGTTTATGTTATCAGTAAGTCTTCAGGTCAGTGGTAGACTATTATTAGGTAAGTTCTGGGGGACTCGAAAGGTATATGTGGATTTTCAACTATGTGTGGTCAGTGCCTTTAACCCCACATTGTTCAAGGGCCAAATGTATATCAGTGATGCAAATTCTCAATTGAGTTTTATATTATACATATATATGTATATATATGTTATATATATAAAATTGCACTGAAGTAGATAGTTCAAAATTATTTTTAATAAAATACTCTATCAGAACTAACTTAAACCTTACAAAATATAGTTACCACTACATTATCAGAATGAAAGGTAGGAGATTGAAATGTTATTCTAAATGTTTGTAGTATGGTGTCATGACTTAAAATAATTGTCACAAATACTGTTAAAATAATTGTAACATCATTTTGTTCAGATTTATTGCAAAAACAAACAAACTATAGGATTTGTCTGCATTTCAGATAATTGTCTTTAACTAGTAGCTATTAAATGTTTTGGGAACACAGTGTTAACTGTATTATCTCATTTATTTTTATTTTTCTAAAGAGTTTTACTTATTTATTTGACAGAGAGAGAGAGCTCACAAGCAGGGGGAGCAGCAGGCAGAGGGAAAAGCAGGCTCCCTCTGAGCAGGGAGCCCCATGAGGCTAGATCCTAGGACCCTGGGATCATGACCTGAGCCAAAGGCAGATGCTTAACTGAATGAGCCACCCAGGCACCCCCCTGTATTATCTCATTTAATCTTTAAATTAGCACTTCCATGTAATTATTCTTAATATCTCTATTTTATTAAAATATATCTCTAGTCTAGAACTTTCTTCATAACTGCAGACTCGTATTTCCACCTGTGCATTCAACATCTCAATTTGGATGTCAAAAAAAATTCTCAAAACTTCTACCTCCAAATCTGATCTTTAATTCCCCAGTCGTGCTCCACTCCAAACCTTTTCCATCTGAAGTGATAGTAATCCCACCTTTCCATTGCTCAGGCCCCACATCTTGGGTTCACCTTGTCCCCTTTCTTCCTTTTACATCTTCCCCATTTGATTCACCTGAAAATACTGTCACAATCTTCCAAATGTATCACTTCTTGAAGCATCTGCTGCACAAGTCACCAACAACCATCTCAGAGACACCTGTAGTCACCTCCTGAGATCATCCGATTCCTCTCTTTCCCTCATCCTCAACACCACAGATGAAATTAATTCTTTTAAACCAAGAGACAGATCATGCCCCACCTCTGCTAAAATCCTACCACACTGCCTACACTTAAGGTAAGAAAAAATGCATGTGGTGGCTTCCAATGACTTACCCTACCTGCCCTCTCATATCTCTGACCTCAAGTCCTCCTGCTGCCCCTTGCTCTTCCTGACTTGCTCAACCATAGTGGCATCCTTGATATTCCTCAAACCTGCCAGACATAGTTCTGCCTTGGAGTTCTGACACTGGTTTTTCCTGCTCACAGAAGAGTGGTCTTCCCCTAATCCATTCTGACAATTCCCTCACTTCAAGTCTTTGCTCAAATGCCACCTTGTGAAATCCACCCTGACTACCATCGTTAAAAATAGAACCCACCTGTACACTCCTCAGCACTCCCAAACCAACACTCTTCAGTGCACTTCACATTCTTTCCCTTGTCCCATAGGGCTCATCAGCTTCTAACATACTCCAGGACTTATTTATAACATCCATCTGTTTCCATGCGAGAGTGTAAGCTGAGAGACAGAAGAGTAGAGATAGGAGGAAAGGAAGAGGAGAGAGCAGGAAGGACAGAGTGGGGAGAGAGAGAGAGCTCTTGTCTATTTTAGTCACTGATATGTCCAACCACGTAGAACAGTGCTGAAGGGGGAGGCTTAATAAATATTTCTGGAAAAAAAGATAGCTGAGGAAACTAGTAGTAAAGCTCAAAAAGGTTAAGTAAGTTCCTCTAGGTTCTGCACTAGAAATGGGTCACAGTGGACTTCAAACTTGGGGCTGGCTAACCTCAAAGCCCACTGCTCCGAGTCTGTCTGGAATCTAAGTCCACGGCATTCCTGATTCACCTGAATCAGTCCATAGAAATTCTCATTCCACTGAATACTATCACTAAACTGTGTTCTGAGCAACTCTCAATCTGTGTAATATTTTCCACTTTTTAAAATAGATTTTATTTATTTATTTTAGAAAGAGAGCTGGAGCGCTGGAGCTCAAGTGCCTGGGGGGGAGGGGCCGAGAGGAGGCAGATGCCAGGCTGAGCAGAGAGCCTGACAGGAGGCTCGATTCTACCACCCAGAGATCTCAGGATCCTGAGATCATGACCCCAAGTGAAATCAAGAGTCAGATGCTTAACCTCCTGAGCCAACTGGGTGCCCCTAATATTTTCCATTTAAACAAAGAAACAGAAAGAATGAAATCCAATATGGATTATTATGGTAATTTTACTAAATTTGGCAATAGTGACATTTAAGAAATAGTGATATTTAATAATAGCATAATAGTAATAAAATAAAATCTTTTAAATGTATTGAACACTCATCACATGCTAAACTTGGTGCTAAAATATTTCCATGCATATTTTGTGCAATCTTTATGATTACTTTATCAGACAAGTACACTTGTATCATTCCCATTTCAAAGATAAGAAAATTGATGAGAAGTATGGTACCTGTTTGATCAAGGTGAGTCCGGTAATAAGTGGTGATTATGAATTTAAATTCAGATCTAACTCCACAATTTTATTCTTAACCCCTACATGAAAATTCTGGTGATTCCTTTGATAAAAGTATGTTTTCTCCAGGAAAACATCCCACATTATTCTGCCTGTGCTAATACATTCAGAACACAGTCAAGTTTAAAACATGATAAAAATGTTTAGGTAGTACTTTAATAAATGGAAATATTTTCATCTAAACAATAATGCAGAAAAGCAGGCTGAGCCTTTGAAGCGGCTTCCTTGCTATCTTCCAACAAGAACAAGAGAAAGAATTGGCAGCCGCAGAATGGAGAGAGCACAACACCCAGAGATGGAGAGTTCTGTAAATGACCAATTATAAAACTATTTAGTTGCAGCACTTTTATAGCAAGAGGCAAAATAATCCATTAAGCTGAAAATTCTCCTACCCCTCACTCCACGGCCCACACAAACATTAATGTTGCATTCATTAGGATGTATTTCCTGTGCTCTATCAACTTGACTTTCAGCAATTGTATTAATACAGTCCTCTCACTTTGCACATATATCTGAATGATGGATTTCCCCACTTGAGGTTTGTAGAAAGAGTGGAGTGAATGAAATAAAGTTCAGGAAGAGCCATCATAATCCATAATGATGGGCACTGAATCAGGACAAGAAGAAACATCTTTTCTCCTTTATTTGAGAGAAAAGCCTACTATGTATGTATTGCCTACACACAGGGCTACCTGTTGAATAACAGAAAACAAGCATCTTTTATTTGGAGGTGAGGATTTGTGTACTCAAGTTTCAATAGACAGAATTAATCTCGTTGTGGAACTGAAATAAAATATTATCTCTTTCTGCAAATAGATGTGGTTAAGGAACAACTCTGATGTCCTCAAACCACTACAGTTTCAGGGTAGGCAGATCTATGATTACTTTAAGTATTTCTGCATTGGTGCAACAACCGAGCAGCATGTACAGTGGGTAACAACCAGTGTATCGTCAGGCAAACCACTGTGTGAATCTAGACCTTGCCACTTACCAGCAATGTGACTTGGGGCTCTGAGAATCACTTTCTTCAGCTGTATGTGGGGAAGATAATATGCCTTTTGCAGAACTATTGTAAGAACTAAATGAGATGAAGTATTTAGAGTGCATGGCATAATGGCTCATAGCAAAGATGAAGTTATTATTGGGGTCACTACTGTTATTGAAAAGAAATAAGAACTTCTGTTCTCACAAAATGAGATATGTATCCTGTATCATTGTAACTTCATATTATTTTATTTTTGATGTTATATTCTAATAACTTGATCCAAGAAACATCTAGTAGTAAGGGTAATTGAAAGGAGGTTACTTGTCAAACATGGAAATGCCGTCACTGTAAGGGTTGGCACAATGCTCTTCTCGGATATTTACCTATAAAAAGATTTTGTTTTGCTTTTATTAAGTGCATAAAACACATATGTTTACTGTGCCAATTGACAAAAGGTCCATGAATTAATCAGTCTGACTATATGTTGTATAACTGTCCTCTAAACAGTAATCATGTATACAGTTGTTGGAAAAATGTGTTTGTGACTGTTCTTTTTTGCCTACTTACAGTAAAAGGGGATGACAAGTAGTTAGGCTTGATGCTTAACCGTAGAGTAACCCGGGAGTTTAATGTACTTTGTACTCCATTATGCCATGAAAATGTTTCTCTGCCCTGGAGACATCAACAAAAGATTTGCTTTAATGAGGGGAACCAAGTATGGTTCGAAAGCTTCCAGATAGGAGGCTTCTATGCTGCATTCTACATCAGAAGTGTTCACTGTATCTCTCAACTGCATCAGGTTGTTATAACAAACGCTTAAAGTTAATACAGCAAATGATGGGAAGAGTGGGGAAGAAGGCAGAGTTGTGACTATCCCAGACCTCGGCTAGAAGGATTATATTTAAAGTAAAGAAAATATCATATATAATTTTTCACTTAATGAATGCCAGTCAGCAAACCTTACATTAACATAAGAAATTACTTGTTTTGGCTAGGGGGCTTTTAATTGCACAGGCCTGAAGACAAATTCAAAACAGTAGAAGGAATTTTTATTAATTTATTTATTTTAAGAACAAGTACTGGAAATTCAGGGATGCAGCTAGATTCAGATATAGCTGGATCTGAGAGTTTCAGAATATCATCAGGGCTCTGGCTTTCTCTCCATCACTCAACCCTGCTTACCTCTGTATGACTTTATTCTACAGAAAGTCTTGTGTTGGATGGCCACTAGGAGTCCCAGAGTCATATTACCTCAGCTTAGAAATTCCAGAGAGAAGAGCCAATTTTCCCATTTTCCTCTGGCAGAAAAGTTCTGGGGAGGATTCTGATAGGTCTAGCCAAAGTCAAAAGTCTACACTTGAACCCATCACCTGCTTTGCCTGAGTTCAGTTGGGGGACTCATCCCTGGGGCCAGGGAGGAGGTAGGAATCACTATCTGGTAGCTTTCCAAAAGAAAGCCTGGGGTTTTTGCAAGATGAAAGGGGAGAGAATGCTGGATAACAAAAGTTTTATCTGCTACTATAAAGCTCACAGTTCTTGCTCCCCGCTTGGTGTCTTATAACCATGCAGTAAGCTGACCCAGGAGGTCATTTTCCTGGATACAAGCCTTGATATACATGACTAAGGAGCACACTGGCAAAACAAGGGATAAAGTCTGAATATGGGAAATCAGCTAGACTGATATTAACTAAGATACCTGTGTGAAAATATTCTTTAAAAGTTCCCCCAAACTCACTCAAAGTTCAAAGTGGGAGCTAGAAATTCAAAGTCAAGGGGTTTGGACAAGAGCGGGTTTTCTCCAAGCAAGCTATGACCCAAAGAGATTAAAAACTTAGAAACTACATTTGTTTTTAAAGAAAAAAAAATCAGATGAGGTAATTGAGGCCTAGGAAGATTAAGTAACTTATTTAGGGTAACAGGGCTAATTCATGGCAGGATTGAGATTGGAGTGTACTTTGTGTAATCCAGCTATGATCTTTGAAGTCCATGACACAACCTATAGACGTAGGAAATAGAGCATTTATGATTTGTTATACTCTCAATGTTTATGAAATTGTAGCAAAAGCATCCATTACTTCAATTATTTTTGAAGAGAAAAATCCCCAAAGACATCTTAATGTTATGGGCATGTATACATAAAATATACACGTAGAGGTATCTTCAAATATAGTATGTGCCTGTCTCTATTCCTTCCCTCTCTGCTCTTTTCAAAAATGCCCCTTTAAAAATTGCCCACTCACCATCTGTTAGGTAAATGTCCTGAAACACAGTAAATGTGGAGGCAGAGATTGTTATAGAGCCTATTCCAAATGGCACTGACACCTGTATTTATGAAATTTTGAAAAGAGTAGGTTAGAGTTGTTTAAAAAAAGTCCCCACTATAGTAATACCACACCATCCTAGGTACCCAGTTCTATCCAATTACATAAGATAGGGAGAAGAGAGGGAGCAAAAGAAAGAAGGAAGAAAACTAGGTCCATATATATATAAAATGCCCCCAAAGTTGGAGATTATATTCAAGCTTCAGTGAACAGAAGGATAACATTTAGAAATTTACAAATGTATTTCATTTATGGTACAAGGTCCATAGGTTTAGATTTGCAATATGCCCCAACAAGAGTCAAGTTGGCCACTTTTTCCATCTAGTTGCTTTTGAAGGAACAAAGGAACTGAAACAGACACCATTCAATTCCAAGTCCATAGCTTAGACCATGTCACTGGCCATGAAATATTGTTCATTCAGAGTCAGGATGTAGCAAGAGTAATTTATACGCTCAAAGTGTTTGCTCGCAAGTTGATAACAGAGTAGCCTTGAATAAAAATATGCCCATTACTTCCCACTATAATATATCTTACTTATAGCCCATAAAATAGTGGTCAGGGGAGGTTTATCCTTTGGACAGCATATTATATAAGCTCTCCACCTTAAGCCATCCCCACTCTGATTATTTTTTAAATATGTTACTCATAGTCAAAATTAATTTACATTTAATCTTTCTTAACATTAGGAGAGTATTATTTTGTACAGGCTCAGAAACAATCTCCAGAAATTCCTCCCTGATACTTCTTTGAGGCTGAAAATGCATTGCAGGGTGGTTGCAGTGACTTAATTCTAGTTGGCAGAGCCCTGGCCACACACTAATTTCATTAGCTTCCAATTCCTAGATTTGAAAGACCAGTGGACATCATTCCTGTCCTCTGACATGTCACTTACTAATCAATTCAGTGTGCACAGAGGAGAGAGAGAGAGAGAGAGAGAGAGAGAGAGAGAGAGAGAGAGAGGACTTGTTCAGCTCATATCTTTGGTCTGCTACACCAGCAGGCAAATGAAAATTCAAAGTCATAGACACTATTTACATCTGAGGAGTCATTTTTGCCCAGGTCCTCATTCTCAGGAAAGAACTTCATTCCAGTTTTTGTTGGCAACAACAGCATTTGCTACATTTATTACTATTTCATTACTCTTTCCTGTCCTCAACCCTCCCCCTGCCAACCCCACAGTGTGTAGCACTCCCCCATTTAAGTCACTAAGTATTCCTTCCCCCAGCCTAGAAGCTTATCTCATCATAAATTTTTATCTCAAATGATAGGTTTGGCATGGTCCCCACAGCAACCTACAGGGCCCGGGAAAAGAAAACTCAAATCTCTGGAGAGCTAAGAATTCAATCATTTAGAGGAGGTTTTTTGTGTTTTTTGTTTTTTGTGGTTTTTTTTTTTATATATAGGATAATCTTAATTGAGCTGAACCCTACACTCCCAGCGAAGATTCACCTACCATTCTTTTCCTCTCTCTCTAAATTGATCGTGCCTTTGAACAATGGGTCTGTGTACCACTATTCTCTCTGTTCATTCTGCAGGCTTACAGAGGCTGGGAAACTTGGGATTAGACTTGCGTGCCAGGAGCTCCTATGATCATGTGCAGACAAGGCTACTGGAAGAGACTGTTGGAATATATAAGTATATATTCCAACATGGGCAATGGTTAAGCATGATGCCCACACCAACAGTTATACCCAGCTCACAGCACAAGCTACAAGTTGGTGCATTCCTCCTGCTACCAGCCTCTTCTCCATAAATGCAGGTGAAAACTGGGGGCTTTTTCCCTCAGCTGTTCAATCCAACATGAATAGCTGCAATTTGCAAATTAGAGGAAAATGACAGTGTTTTCTCTGAATGGTTTTGGTCCCAACCCACACTGCTAACACTGGCATTAGCTTCCTTTCCTTCCCAGCCCAGGGAATGAGGGAACTAAGCATAAGGCAAACCATTTCTTTCCCACACAAGAGCCTCAGGTTCACACACCAGAGGAAGAAACAACTCCCCCTTGAATCTTTTTCAGCAAACACAGTCCTTCAGCCTAGTCTGCAATCCTTCTCCTAACATTTCGCTCTTTTTCAGACACACAGGCCCATCTGCAGCACTGCCTGTGCTCTGAGTGAAGAGAGAAACAGGCACCAAAATAATTAAAAAATGTGAGACACCAAATGTGCCTTCAACCCCCAGGGCTCAGGGCTCACAGGGCTGTGAGTCGCCCAGTGGTTCTCCGGTGATCTCTGATCTCGCTGTCTCCTGCAGCACTGCCCACTTAAGTTGCCTGGCTTTAAGCTCAGGCAAGAAGGAAATGCTTCTGGGTTTTGCTTACAGTAACCTAGCCTCTTCCCAAAAGCATCATCTCAGAATTAAGGGTGCCCCCAAAGCATTTTTGGGTTTGCAAATATCCAGGGATTCCCACGATGGCACACTCAAGAAGTGTTAGGGATGCTCAGAAGATCAGAGGGGCCATACCAGGCTGCAGCCCTGGGCAGGCACCTCTCCTGGTGCACACACAAACTTCACACTCCTAGGAGCAGATGTGGTGACAGCTTGAATCTCACAAGGAATCCCCTCCAGAAACCCAACACCCTTAGGGAAAGCATTTGGAAGGGAGCCAATTCTTTAGATATGGGGAGCATAAGGGCACCAGGGTTAGCCAGAACATCTGGAGAAGGGATTAATTGGGTTTGGGTACTATCAGGCAGGGAGAGAGAGGAGCTGTGCATTAGGAAAGGATCATCTCTAGAGAGAGATGAACAAAAAACTTGGGGGTGGGGGGAGGGAGAGAGAAAAGAAGCAGAAATTGAACGAGAGGGAGAGAAAAGGAGAAAAACAAAGAAGGAAAAAAGAAAGAAAGAAAGATGATACAGAGAGAGAGACAAGAAGAAATAAGGAGAAGGGAACCCACAATCAAAGAGACCCCGAAACTCAATTTCTTAAATCCAAAATCCATCCATTTATACCCAGTGCAGCACAGGAGCCACGGGGCACAAAATGCGGAAGCAGGCGGAGAGTGGGTACTGCAGTAGAACCCACCGCTCAGCTGCCCCGGATCCGCCTTCCTCCCATTTTCGGCGTTGCCCTCCCGGCGCCCGGAGCAGGAGGACCGCCGGCTTTGCTCAGCGCACCCTAGTGCCTCCCTCCAGGCGCCTTCTCGCCTGGCTCCGGGAATCGTCCGCGGAGCCGGGGATAGGGGTTGGGGGGTTGTGTTAGGGAGGTCGTGGGAAAGGATGGGCGGAGGGTGGAGGCAGCGAAAGCTATTTTGTTTCGCAGTTAGCATGAGCTCATCTCTGGGCTCTGAAGTGGCAGGAGTAGAAAGCTGATCGTCCAGCTCCTGCCAGTGGCCGGACTGCAAATGCAATTTAGACGGTGCAAACAACTGCCCAGAGCAAATCACCCGGGGGTCACGTCTCGGGGCGGCATCTTCCCACTTGGGGAGCGTCCCCGTGCCTTCTGCCGCATGCCCTCGCGGAGACAGGCTACAGGTCGGAAGATCCAACCTGAGAGATGGGCAATTAATATCCACATGTAGGTGAAGACCTAGCCCTCGGTTTAAGATGTGCCTCCCTAAGCTCTTCTCGAAATTTTCCAAGGGAGCTGAGGCTTGCCGGGGCGGCTTGGGGCTGGGAAGCTGGGGAGTTGAGAAATGCCCGGCTTCGAGGCGTCTTCTCATCTTTCATATTCCACGAGCCTAACCGGCTCTCACAGGAGCCCGGCACTTTTACAAGCCTGTTTTTGGACCATATTTCACTCTAATGCAAACCCATTTAAATCATCGCCTTGTTTTTCGCAGATTGCTTCTTGTAAATGGGGCCATAAATCCAGGATGTCAAGCCGGATGGAGTGGAGCGCGGACAGGGGAGAGATGGAAGGGAAATGAACCAAGCAGGGAAGGTACCTCCTCGGGTGGGGTGGGAGGGATTCGCAGGATCTCCAGGGTGGAAATGCGCGAAGGCTGACCTGACCCCGCACCCCTCGAGTCCAAGCCAGCTTTTAGGATTAAGTGCGCGGGGAGCTAAGGCGTGCTCTGCCCCGGAGGGAGCGCCTCCCTACCTGGAAGAGCCTCAGGATGTTGGCTACCATGATGGAGACCGAACTCCCCGAAGCCCCAATCACTCCAACTACTTTCTCCGGCTTGACGAAAACCGGAGGCTCGCCGTTGGTGCAGCGCACGTCGGAGGTGTCCTTCTGGATGAGCGCCTGGACGAAAGTGAGCGACTGTTCGAGCGCGTAAGTGTCCCTGGAACAAGTGTCCAGGATCCGCGCGCCCAGCGTCACGTTGGGCAGCAGGTTGGGATCGCTGTTGATCTGGTCCAGGGCGTAGAGCATCGCTTCCAGCCTGTGGATCCCGTTCTCCCTCTTGATGTCGCCGCAGGGCACTCCGCTAGGACCCTTGGCGTGCACCGGGAACAGCCCCCCGAGGGTGACGTCCCCCTCGATCCGGATAGAGTGCGGGGCGTACATCTCCTGGCCGCGCGCCGCCGCCGCCAGCGCGCACAGGAGCACCTCCAGCACGCAGCAGGGGAACTTCATCAAAGTCAGGACGCGGAGCAGCTTCCCCAGCTGGACCATGCTGCTCCGGCTGCTGCGGTGGTGGCGGCGGCGCTGGAGGGGATGGTGGCGGGCTCGCCCGGGTCCGGGCCCCTTGGGGTGAGGTCCTCCGGGGAAGCCCAGAGGCTCCTGCAGGCACGGAGGGTGGGGGCGCCCGGGGAGGGGCGGCCGGAGAGGATGGGGGGTCCCGCGACGCCTGCCAGATTGGGGCTCCGTGCGCTCCCGGGTTCGCCGGCCGGCGCGCCGCGCTCGCGCTCCCCGGCTTGCCGCTCGCGCTCTCCAACAACCCAGCACTGGGGAGAGGGCAAGGATTGCTATCGCTTTAAATGGTCGTTCGGCTCCCTCTCCTCCTCCTCCCACTCCCTCCCTCCCTCGCTAGCTCTCCGACTCTCCCCACCCTTCCCAGCGCCCGCCCTCCCCACTGGTTTGCATCATCACGCAGGGAGGGGCTGCGTGCTGAGGTAAGGAGGGGGGGAATGGGTGGGCGGCTAAGCAGGGAGTGCCTCGGACTGGGAGTTTCGCGGTCCCCAGGGAATCTAGGATTGCAGGTCTCAGGCAAGGGCTGAAATGCTTCTCCTAGCTCACCGTAGAAGCCTCCAGCTCGCCCGCCTGCACCCACACGCACCTTCTAGGCACGGGTGGCATCAACCCCGGGAGGGGGCGGGGATGTCTGGTGCTGATGCTCCCAACCCTGAGGTCGCGAGTCCTAGCTGTCAGATCCGGGAGAATGCGAGGAAGTCGCAAGGTGGAGAACGCAGTGATGAAGGGGAGCAAGGAGACCCCACTGTCTACTACTGATCAGTCTGTGCCAGTTTTTCTCAAGAAAAAACACACATACAGACGGGAACCTGAATCATGACTTAAAAGAACCTTTACCCAGAGACTTCTTGGGGCGAGGCACTGAACTAGCTCTTAGGAAAGCACGCCAAGAAACGCTAGGAATGTAAGTGCACCCTTGGTCTTTAGGGGTTACTGGAGCCAGAGACGGATGGACTAACTGCAGTCTCCAGAATATCTGTGGCGTAAACCTCGGACTCACCTCTTTCTTTCCTTTCATCGCCAAAGATGTAACAACTGAGAACTCTGCAGAGCGCACTTTCTTCTCTGGCGCTGACAGGTGCAGGGCTCCCTCCTACCCATTTCCAGAGATGCTTCTGGGCTGGTGACAGGTTTTTTGGGCAGGAAACAGCAGGAAAGAGGTGACAGTAGGAGGAAGAAAGAGAGGCAGGTAGAAGTCTCCCCAATGATCCAGATGCCTTTCTATCTTTTTCTGCCTGAAGATTTGGTAGCTAAATCAGGATGCAGTGCAGTTAGGAAGCTGATTTTCAAAGGTGTCCCCTCCTGCAGCTGAGACCAAACTTGAGCTCTTAAAGCAACAGGTGGCCCTAGTTCTTATATAAAGAAAGGATAATGTCTCTGTCCTTGGTACCGGAGTGAGTGGATTCATGATAGTTAACTCTTGCTGAGGTTTTCTGTTGGAGTGCAGCAAAACTATATTATACAGATTTGAGAAAGAAGGAAAAACCTGAAACAAGGCTATACTTTTTGTTGTTGTTGTTGTTGTTGTTATGTACTAAAGAAAAATGTCCTTGTACAAAAAGCAAGCAAACAACAAAACAACACACACACACACACACACTACAAGGTCAGAAGACAGGTAGTGGGTCGTCTCTGCCATCAACTACCTGTATGTCCTTAGCATTTCTGTTTTCTTGTCTGGGTTTTAGTTTCCCCATTTGTAAAATGATGAGATTGAACTGGATGCTCTCCATGGTATCTGTTAACTCTCAAATCCTCTGTTAAAATAGGCCATATCCCTTTGGCCATGGGGCTCTTTTTAGGCCAATATCCTCCGTTCCTTCATGTGTAGGAGACCAATTTTTTTGATCTCCAAAGAAAATGATAAACATTTTCTGGTATAGAGGACTTTTTTCTTTTTTTTTTTTCTTTTTCTTTTTCTTTCCTCCCCCCCCCCCCGCCCCGCCCTTGCTTACCATCTATTCCTCTTTCTTCTAGGGATAGTCCAGTTCAGTTTCTTTTTGGATAGGCCCCTCCTCTATGTTTCATTACTTATGATTTGAGAAAACCCACTTCTTATAAATTAGGGCTGGCGACTGGCTACATTGATGAGTTAAAGGATGAGAATAGAGCCCGGCCAGAGCCATCCAGGACTAACTCTTGGGCTATCCAATAGACAATCTGTGAGTGAATTAGGAAAAAAAAAAAGGTCCCCCTTCCTCAAAACACTTCATGTATATCTTTTGGAAAATGTTATACTATTCTTTTTATCTAAGAACACACATTACATGATCTTCTTCAAGAAAACAGTGCTGTAATTAATATACTAATCTACCCCTGTGTACAATGTGAGTATAAGTCAATCTTAGATGGGATGCCCTGCTACAACCTTACACTGTCATGGCCCCTACTCTTTCCTGGAGCTATAAGGATATAAACCTGTAGCTGTGCCAGGAGTTTCCACATAAACAGAGAGCTATTTGAATTCTATAATAAGAGATACAGAATAGAGAACCCAGATATGGACCCTCAACTCTATGGTCAAATAATATTTGACAAAGCAGGAAAAAAAATAATGGAAAAAAGACAGTCTCTTCAATAAATGGTGCTGGGAAAATTGGACAGCCACATGCAGAAGAATGAAACTCGACCATTCTCTAACACCATTCACAAAAATAAACTCAAAGTGGATGAAAGAGCTCAATGTGAGACAGGAATCTATCCAAATCCTAGAGGAGAACATAGGCAGTAACCTCTTTGACATCGGCCACAGCAACTTCTTTCAAGATACATCTCCAAAAGCTAGTGAAACAAAAGCAAAAATGAACTTTTGGGACTTCATCAAGATAAAAAGCTTCTGCACAGCAAAGGAAACAGTCAACAAAACAGAGAGGCAACCCACAGAATGGGAGAAGATATTTGCAAATGACACTACAGATAAAGGGCTGGTATCCAAAATCTATAAAGAACTTCTCAAACTCAACACCCAAAAAACAAGTAATCAAGTCAAAAAGTGGGCAGAAGAGATGAACAAACACTTCTCTGAAGAAGACATACAAATGGCTAACAGACACATGAAAAAATGTTCATCATCATTAGCCATCAGGGAAATCAAAACCACACTGAGATACCACCTTACACCAGTTAGAATGGCAAAAATGGACAGGGAAAGAAACAACAAATGTTGGAGAGGTTGTGGAGAAAGGGGAACCCTCTTACACTGTTGGTGGGAATGCAAGTAGGTACAGCTACTTTGGAAAACAGTGTGGAGGTTCCTCAAAAATTTGAAAATAGAGCTACCCTATGACCCAGCAATTGCACTACTGGGTATTTATCCCAAAGACACAGATGTAGTGAAAAGAAGGGCCATATGCACCCCAATGTTCATAGCAGCAATGTCCACAATAGCCAAACTGTGGAAAGAGCCGAGATGCCCTTCAACAGATGAATGGATAAAGAAGATGTGGTCCATATATACAATGGAATATTACTCAGCCATCAGAAAGGATGAATACCCAACTTTTACATCAACATGGATGGGACTGGAGGAGATTATGCTAAGTGAAATAAGTCAAGCAGAGAAAGTCAACTATCATATGGTTTCACTTATTTGTGGAACATAAGGAATAACATGGAAGACATTAGGAGAAGGAAGGGAAAAATGGGCGGGGGGAATTAGAGGGAGAGATGAACCATGAGAGACTATGGACCTGAGGAACAAACAGGGTTTTAGAGGGGAGGGGGGAGGGGGGATTGGTTAGCCCAGCGATGGGTATTAAGGAGGGCATGTACTGCATGGAGCACTGGGTGTTATACGAAAACAATGGATCGTGGATCACTACATCAAAAACTAATGATGTATTGTATGGTGACTAACATAACATAATAAAATTTAAAAAAAAATCAACACATAAAAGCCAAAAAAAAAAAAAAAGAGATATAGGAGAGGGGACAAGGGAAAGGAGAACTCGGGGTGGAGGTAGAGAGAGATAGAGACTTGATTTAAACATTTGAAGTCTTGGACCCAGACATGCCAGCAAGATTGCCTCTGGACTTTTTTTTTTCAATTTTATACTATTTCCTTTCTGTTGTTTGAAGCCAAAAGGATCCTACTCTAATTCACCTGTTCTAAAACACCAGCTCAAAAAGGGTGGAAGACCTGAAATGGGTATCATAAGGTACCATCAGCTAATGCAGAAAGGGAAAGAGAACAAAGCAATAGGAAGGCATACTTGGGGACACATGTACTACTATCCAACTATTTAGGCATCATTGCCCCAGGCTGTATTTCAGAGACTATATCCTTATTCAGTTTTTAATTTAAGGATATTTATTAGGAACTTGGTGACAAAAAACATATTTAGAAAGGTGGGTAACAAGTCATGTCACCTGATTTTCCACCTGCCTAAGCCCCAGTCCACATTTTACTCTTCCATATCCATTTCACATCTTATGATTGCTCAATAAATATTTCTTGGCTGACTACTGAATGTTGCCTTATTCTGTGTTCTCTTTGCTCTGCTCATTCTCCCTAAACATCTGGTAGTAATCATTATCTTCATTTTATTGCAGTCATCTGTATTCGTGTCTTATTTCCCTTGCCACATTGCAAGATCCTTGAGGGTAAGGGCTGGTATTATTTATCTTTTTCTCCCGGACAATGTTTAGAATGGTGTTTTGTACCTAAGAAGCACTCAAGTGTTGAATGAATCAGAAGTGGTTTTGCCATTCCCCACTGCCTTTATTTGACAGTGACTGAAACATAAAGTGGACAGAGCAGAAGCAGTATCAGATAAATTGCTGCCCTCTTAGTCATGGTATGCAGTTTCTAGAGCTTCAAGGATAATTAGTAGATTTTGAAATATTTTGTTTTACAAAAACTGTCCAAGATTGAAATACTCTAACCTTAAAGCTCTCAATCAACTATAAAGGAAGGCTTCCATTGGTTCTTCTTGAGTCAAGTGTTAATTCTTAGACCAATAACTTGGGCCATTATCATAGTCTGGTTGAGGAAGGGCAGAAGCCAGGCACTAGCATTTTAACTGAATGGAAAGAGTGATCTGTTACCAGAGAAACAGGGAAGTGATGCTGAGCTTGCAAAATCTACAGACATCCAGTACTTATAGTATCTAATTCATCTTCATATCTTTAGCCACAGAGCAAAGGATCTGGAACCTAACATGTGACACAGTATTTGTTTTTTTGAGGTTATATGAATCAAAAATCTTTCTGTGAGACTGGTTAATCTAAAACTGGGCCAGTCATTGTTCTAGCATCATACTTAACTGGAAGAGAATCTAGTTTTAGGCCTAAAGATCATACATTATAAAGTGTGTTCACAGGCTTGGTTTTGTGTAGTCCTTAATCTGTCCTCACCCAAGGACTAATAAAAAATGTGTAACTCAAGTTAAGGGCTCAGTCCTAATTTTATCTTTTTAGCACTTTGTTTTCTTAATCATCTTAGTTTTATTTATTTGCTTTGTTGTTCTCCTCTTCCCATGATATTTCTGCAGAAAATAATGTCTCCACTTCCAATTCCCTCTCTATTTAAACCTGATTTGTAATTTACGGAGTTGTCTGCCTTACCTGCTGCTACACTTGCTCCTACTGCTAAGATATTCTGGTTATTCTTCCATCCTTCATCTAAATCTTCAACCATAGTTGTGTTTTTGTTTTTGTTGTTTTGTTTGTTTGTTTATTTAATACAGCCTTACATTTGCATTGCACTACTGAGTGGAGGTCACTATTTCTTGGAGAGGGAAAGAGAAGAGAGAAAGAAAATATATTCTCTTTCATCTGTTATATTTTCCTGTCATATTTATTTGTAGTAGACATCTTGTGTCACCCAGCATCTATTTCCTGATCCCATCTTACTAATAAATTCTGATTTTATACACCCTCTAAGTTGGTAGGGGAGGAAATTCCTGCTGTTCCTTTAGTAACATCATCAGCCATTCTTTTGGAAAAGAACCTCTTTTCAGCCTCTATGAGTTGAGATGGAGCTATCAATCATAATGCCTTACCTACTCAAATTCAGATGTGGGCACACATCTAGGGTTGGCAGAAGGGAGATTACCCTTCCCCTGGTGAGGTTGTAGAATTCAAGGATAGGTAAAGGACCTGAGATTTGATGAATAAAATTTTTTTTTTTTAAGATTTTATTTATTTGACAGAGAGAGACACAGCGAGAGAGGGAACACAAGCAGGGGGAGCGGGAGAGGGAGAAGCAGGCTTCCCGCCGAGCAGGGAGCCCGATGTGGGGCTCGAACCCAGGACCCTGGGATCATGACCTGAGCCGAAGGCAGACGCTTAACGACTGAGCCACCCAGGTGCCCTGATGAATAATATTTAAAGAAGGCAGGTCTATTCCTCTTGACTTCTTATCTATGAAGATAGAAAGTGGGGATTCCCAGTTTTTCCTACCACATGAACAAAGTCTGTCTGAGAATAAACCAATCCACACAGGAAAGCAGATTAAAGTTGTAGAGAAAAAGGTAGAATCCTTATGAGATCATCTGGAACCCTGGATCCAGCAGTGCCTGAAGCTGCTTTTGTTTCTGGACATTCCATTTTGTCACCCAATATATCCCATTCTCTCCTTAAGCTAGTAATTCATTTGAGTTGGGTATCTCAAAATTGAGGATGCTAATTTAAATAATTACTGCTTAAAGATAAGCATATAATTAAAAGAAAAACAACTACTGATTCTTAGATTTCCATGAGAATAATCTATAGAAAGTTTGAACTCTGATATGGGAGTGTATTAATTTTAGAGTTAGCTCTTGATGGGAATCCAAACACTGACCATATGATATCAAGCTCCAAATGATAGTGATTTAAAATGACCAGTTGAATGAAAAGTAAAATTAAAACTTAAGAAGTCTTAGTATAACTGACAGATTTTAAAATTCTCTTCAAAATACAATTTATATTCATCTCTGGAGCAATAGTACAGGTTTTTGCATGTTTGTTAGATATATAGGGTGTGTTATTTTACCTATCTACAGCTAGCAGTAATTCTAAAGTAGTAGAGTTTGTTTAATTACTTGGAAGAATCACATCCTTATATTCTCAACTCCTGCTTATCTATGAGCAATGGCACATTTGAACCTAATAGTTGAATCTCCTGGATTTCTTGAATCAACCATGACCAATGTGTGAGGTTTATTCTGTTTTCTTAAGCACCTACTATCTATTAGGCACCAGAATGGGCAGTTGATATGCAGTGACTCATTTAAACTCTGTGCTAAAACTATAAAAGAGTTACTATTATTATTACCCTAATTTTATACAAGAAATAATTAGAATAGCTAACGCTTATCTGGCACTTACTATGCCCCAGGTACTGTTCTAATGGTTTACATATGTTGATTTACTTAATCCTCATAATAAATTAAGGATTTATTTAATAAATTGAGGATTTATTTAATCCCCAATACATATAAGGTAGGTATTATCATCACCCTTATATTTCAGATAAAGAAGTTAAGGTAACAAACTTTTTAAGAGACTTGCCAAGGACATAAAGCTAGGAAGCACCAGAGCTAAGGAAGTCTACTTCCAAGGTCTGTATTTTAACTACTCTGCCCCCTAGCTCATGGGTACAAAAACAGAGCTTACATCCATCTTTAAGTTTAGTAACCATGCTTTTAACTACTACACTCTATTGTCTGTCTATATATTAGACACTGATCCCTATCAGCAGAGTGTTTCTAAAATTATTCCTCCTATTGAAGTACGTTCAGGGTATGTTCAGTGAGCCATAAGTACCATTTGCCCAATTTCTGCCTTTTACCCCTTCCTACACTCATGTGTACAGTTATTACAAGAGGTAGGGCATATCTGATCTCAGTCAGCCACCCAGGTCTTCATGTGGCTATGAATACTTCTACTGTACATTACGGTCCTGAATGAGCTGCCCTATCTTTGTCAGGACTTTCTCCTGTGTCGCATCCTATTGCATCGTACTGAGCTGCTACTCCCAACCAGTTGGAGCCCTATCCCTAAACTTTGAAACTGTCAAGTACAACACCTGCCTACATCAAGTTTCAAGTTCAACACATCATTTGGAGTAAACCAAGGGCATATCCTCCTTCCTAGTTCCAAGTATCCATTTTACTATCGTATTAGTGTACCCTTTAACCCAATCTACCAAGGTATGATATGTTTCAGTAAATATTAACTGAGTGTTTTATATTTTATAATAGCTCTATTATCACAATCCCCGGACATAGCCACCTAAATGAACTTTTGTGTCCTTCAACATTATCCAGGTGAGCATAACTTAATCACATAAGTCCTTTAAAGGCAGAAACTTTTCTTTGACTGCTTATAAAAGATTAAATCAGAGAGACTGTAAGCATTGAGAGGGATTCAACATGATGGAGGTTCTATGTTGCTGAAAGGGAGGAAGCCATATAGAGACTTGAGAGTGGCCCTAGCTTCAGTGTGGCCCCTGGATGATAGCCAACAAGAAGACAGGGACATCAGTCCTACACTTGCAAGGAACTGAATTCTGCTAATAACCTGAATAAGTCTGGAAGTGGATTCTTCCCCCAGAGACTAGCATCACTGACTGCTGCTTTGACTTCAGACTTGTGATAGCCTCAGGAAAGAACCCAGCTGAGCTCACCCATACTTCTGAGTATCTACAGAGCTGTGAGATAAATGAATGCTGTTTTAATGCCATTGAATTTGTGGTAGTTTGTGACACAGCAATAGAAATGAATATAAACAGCTAGTGTAATTATGTTCAAGAATTTGAGGGAAACGTGAATGCAATGAGGAGAGAAGTAGAAAAAAATATAAGATGAACCAAATGGAATGTCTAAAGCTGAAAAATACATTATCTGAAATTCACTGCAGGTGTGTTAACAACAGGTACACACTGCATAAGAAAAGAGAGATGAACCTGAAGAAACACAAAACATCAATCAAGATAGACCACATATTGTTCCACAAACAAGTCACAGTACAAAGTACTGAACTCGTTCTGATAATAATGGCATTAACTTAAAAATCAATGACAGAATATCTGAAAAATCCCCTAATATTTGAAAATTAAACAATACACTTCCAAATAACAATTCAAACAAAAATACCCAGATAAATTAGAAAATATTTTTAAATGACTGATAATGAAAACATCCTGTCAAAATTTGTTGAGTGTAGCTAAAGTAGGTTTTAGGGAGAGATTTATAACTTAAATCCTTATATGAGAAAAAATATATATATATTAAATTCAATAATCAGATTTTGCATTAGAAACTAGAAAAATAAAGCTACAGTAAATAGAAAGAAATAAAGAATACAGAGCATAAATCAATGAAATAGGAAAGGGCAAACAGAAAAATCAATAATACCACAAGCTGTACTTTGTAAAGATCAGAAAAATTCAGATTAAGAAAAAAGAAAAAAGAAAGAAATGACTAATATAAAAAGAAAAAGATCACTCTAAAAATCTTTTAAAAAGCAGGGAGGGGTGCCTGAGTGGCTCAGTCTTTAAGCATCTGCCTTCAGCTCAGGTCATGATCCCAGGCTGCTGGGATCCAGTCCTGCATCAGGCTCCCTGCTCAGCGGGGAGCCTGCTTCTCCCTCTGCCTGCCAATACCCCCTGCTTGTGCTCTCTCTCTCTCTCTCTCTGACAAATAAATAAAATCTTAAAAAAAAAAAAAAGAGAAAGATCACTCTAGATCCTAGACTCAAGAAAAGAATAAGGAAATGTATTGAAAATTTTATATAAAATATTGTTAATTTAAAGGACAAATGCATTTTAAGAAACAACAAAACTGACTCAAAAAGAAGAAACAAACCTGAAAAATCGTGTCTATCAAATTTCCTTTATGATTAAAATCCTCCTGTGATTGCCTGGGGCAGTGGTGGGAATGGAGATTAACTGGAAATGGATATGAAGGATCTTATCAGGGGAATGAAAATGTTCTAAAACTGATTTATGTTGATGGTTGCACATTTATGTTGATGGTAAAGTTACTAAAAATGATTAAGTCATATACTTGAAGTTGGTGAATTTTATAAGAAAAATATATCTCAATAAATCTGTTTAAATAAGATTAATAAAATAATATGTAAAAATTCTTCCATACAATGAACATTCAAGGTTTGGATGGCTTCCCTGGTGAATTTAATCAACAATTTAACAAAAAAACACAGACACTTTCAGAAAACAGAAGAGAAGGGAGCAGAAATGTTTCACAAAACATATATTTGATAAATAACTTATATACAAAGAAGATTATATACACATCCAAAATAAAGAATATAGATGTTCACCGAAGAAGATATATAGAAAGCAGCAGGCACATAAAAAGATGCCCAACACCATTAGTTATCAGGGATAAGCAAATTAAAACCATCATGAGATCCCACTACCTATTAAAATAGCTAAAATTTAAGAAGACTAGACATTTGATTGTTGGCAAAAATACAGAAGAACTAGCAATTTCATTCACTGTTAGCCAGAGTGTAAAATGGTACAACTACTTTAGAAAAATCTTTCTCAGTTTCTTATTAAGTTCAACACGCAGCCCCCACTTTTCCACTTTTACCCAAGGAAATAAAAAATGTATGTCCCCAGAGACTTCTTATATTTATGGTGGTGTTACCCAAAATAACTATAAAATGGAAACAACCCAAATGACCATCAAAAGGATAAATACACTAAGGAGTTTCCATACAATGGAATACTACTTGGCTATAAAAAGAAAAAAACCACTGATACACATTACACAAATAAATCTTAAAAAATATTATACCAAGTTAAAAAAGAAAGACTAAAAAAAAGAGTGCTTTCCATATGACACCTTTTATATGAAATTCTAGAAGAGTCAAAATTAATGTATAGTGATAGCAGATCAGCCTGGGCCTGGGAACAAGGACTGGATTGAGACCACAGGGGAATAAGGGACATTTCCAGGGTAATGGAAATGGTCTATATCCTGATTGTGGTGATGTTTCTTATATAAAAATGTTACTTAGTTATGTGTTTATAAACTCATCAACCTATATATTGAATATGCATGTGTTTTTGTTTATTTCAATTATACCTCAATAAAGTTTATATAAAAGGTTAAAAAATCCTATGATCTGGACAAATTATGCAGCTCTTCTCTTATCTGTATTTAGCATGTATAACCTGAAGAGATATATTTTTACTCTCTGAATTTTTTTTTTAAAGATTTATTTATTTATTTGAGAGAGCAAGAATGAGAGAGAGTACATGAGAGGGGGGAGGGTCAGAGGGAGAAGCAGTCTCCTCGCTGAGCAGGGAGCCCGATGCGGGACTCGATCCCGGTACTCCAGGATCATGACCTGAGCCGAAGGCAGTTGCTTAACCAACTGAGCCACCCAGGAGCCCTTTACTCTCTGAATTTTAACATTTTTCTCAGTTCTAATTATATGCCATGATTTTTATAATTATTGATAAAATATAAACTTGCATAATGTCTCCTCATGAACTTTTACAATTATATTGTGTTGCTTCTTGAAAAATTTATTTTCCCATAAATTGAACAGTGGTTAATGTTATAACTCACTTTCAAAAAGGCATTGATAAAAGTGCTTTAGAAAATTATCTTTCCAACACTGATAAAGTCTTTTTTTTTTTAAGATTTTATCTATTTATTTGACAGAGAGGGAGAGAGGAGCACACAGGTAGGCAGAGCAGCAGGCAGAGGGAGAAGCAGACTCCCCCCTGAGCAGGGAGCCTGATGCGGGACTCGATCCCAGGACCCTGGGATCATGACCTGAGTAGAAGACAGATGCTTAACAGTCTGAGCCACCCAGGTGCCCAACACTGATAAAGTCTTACTCCTACTTCAGGTCCATTCTTAGAAATTTTTTGAATATAAAATACCATTTGATTCTCTTGCTTGACATCCTTGCTCTTCAGGAGGTGGTGTCCCATGACTTTATCCAAAATAGTCTTCTCTATGCTAGATTTGTCAAAGTCATATCAGACTTCTTCACATCTTGTCACATACTTAGCAGTTATGAAGGAAGCTGTTGGTTCCTTGTGATTTTTTTTTTTTTGAAATCTCCTTTTCTTACGAGATGTGTTCATGCTCATGTTTCTACAATAGGACAAGGTTTTAAGCCCATGAGATGGTAAATCTGCATGTCCTAGTTACTCCATTCAGAAAAGATACATGGAGAGATAGCCAGGCTATAAAAAGTAACCTGGTAAAATCAAATATAGTTAACAACCCAGCTATTTGTTTTCAGAGCAATTCAAAATTGTGTGATATATCTGCTACAGTTGGAACATTTCTGGCTCAATTATAACTGAAAGGATTCTTGAATTAACAGAAGTTAAAACCATTTTAGAGGGTTCTACACCTCAATTGTGATAGTGGTTACATGGGTTCATATATTTGTCAAAGGTAATGGATTCATCCACTTAAAATTGTGCATTTTCTCCATATAAATATACCTTGAAAAGCTTAATAATCATTTTAAAAGATTAACTTTACAGTGGAAAAACATGTCAACTGGGTAATCCAGGTTAACAACAACAGTGGTAAGCCATGTGGATAGCATATACCCTTGATTTGATGTAATAAAATTGGCATTTAACCTCTGTGGTTTTCTCCCCAAAACCCACAGCCCCATTCTAATAGTGAGAACAACATCAAAAAAATCCCTATTAGGAGATAGTCTATAAAACATCTGAGCAGCACTTTTCAAAAGTGTCAATGCCATCAAAAACAAGGACAGCCAGGGGTGCCTGGGTGGCTCAGTTGATTAAGCATCTGACTCTTGATTTCGGCTCGGGTCATGATCTCAGGTTTATGAGACAGAGCTCCACATCGGGCTCCAAGCTCAGCGGAGAGTCTGCTGAGATTCTCTCTCTCCCTCTGCCCCTCCCCCTGCCAAATAAATACATCTTAAACAACAACAACAACAACAAACAAACAAGGACAGCCTGAGAAACTGTCACAATAAAGAGGACCCTAAGGAGACATGATGACTAAATATAATGCAGTCTCCTGGATGCGATCTTGTAATAACAACAACAACAACAACAAAAGACATTAGATAAAAACTAAGAAAAAATGAATTAAGCATGGATTTTAGTTAATAAAATATGTCAATACTGGTCATTAGTTGTGACAAATTATGTAAGACAATAATAGGGGAAACTGGGTGTAGGGTCCATCAGAACTCTCTGTTTTATCATTGCAACTTCTCTGCAGATCTGAAGCCAAAATCATTTTGAATGAAAGGCATGTATATAAAATATATGGGAGTTCATATATACCAATAAGGGAGGCAGAATTGGGGTGATCATATAATTTATTGTCCAAATCTGGACATTTTTTTTGGAGTAGAAGGGGAGGTTATTAATAATTACATGAAGATAAGAGGCATAAGCTAAGATGTATGGTCACCCTAAGTACAAAGTCATATTAAATATTCAAGTTCTTGTTTCATGCTTCCCATGTTTCAGTCCATTCTCTACCACTTACTGGTTGGGGAAATTTAACCTCACTGAGCATCATTTGCAATTTGAGAAGGAGAGTAATATTTACATTATAAAATTTGGGAGAATTGAATGAGATGATCAAACTAAAGAGCTTACTTAGTAAATTCCTAGCACATGATCAATACTCAGTAAATGGTAGATAATATTTATGCATATGTAGACATCAGTGAATTTTGCCCAAACATGCCTACCTAATTACACTAATACATCCTCTTGTTTTTTAGCCTAACTCAGTGGTGGTCATATAAATACTATACTTCTTAACAGTTAGTTCAGATGTCACCTAACAACTCTCAGGTCCCACCCAAGATGGGTTAAGAGACTGAAGCACATCTACAATAACGATGATAAAAAATTAACATGATAACATTAAAAAAATAGATATTAACTATACAGCTTCTTTTTCTTTAGATAACACTCTCTCTCACTTCTTATCTTGGAGGGTCTGTTAGTCTCATGGCCCGAGCACCCAACCGCAGAAGCAGAACATGGACAAGGCTGCCACATATTCTTTTAGATATAGGGATTGGTCCAGAAATGGGTCTTAGACTAAAGCAGAGTCACTCTGTGTCATTTGGGGAAGAGCAGTAACTTTTACCTTTGGATTCATGACCTCTAATGATGTTAACCCAGAGCTACCAATGGTTCTTTCCACAACATGAAAAGACATTTCCTGAGGGTAAAGCCAATGCAGAAGTAAACAAAACTAAGAGGCAGAGAGAAGACAGAGTTCTAGTGTCATGGCTTGAACTCCTGAGTTCAGCTGTACCTGAATGAATCCCCCACACAAGAGTTTTTTCCTATTTAAGCTAGTTTCAATTGTTTTCTGTCACTTACAACTGAAGAAGCCACAACAGAGTGAATTTCCCATTACATTCTGTGCTTGCCTACACTGCAGTAACTATCATGCTGTGCATGATTTCTTGAATTTTCTTTTCTCCCTAGACTAAAATCTCTGATAAAGACTGAATTCCAAAAACTTTATCAAGTTAGAATCCCTCCCTCTTGGTTGTTGACTTGGAAATGTTGGTTGAATAAATAAACGTTACAACTCTTACACAGATGAGTTGAACTATTTGTCCTCCATCATTAGAATTTGCAAAGAGTAGGTGAATAGAAGGACAAAGTTGCCGGTTTGATTCTGGACATTTTCCTCCTCCATTATCGTCTCTATTTCAATCTGTTATGAGGTCATTTTTCTCTGATGCCTTGCTTATCCTTGAGGAACAGGCTTACAAGATAACACACACACTCACTCTTTATTTGTTCATTATTCCTGCGTTAAAGTTCAAGGGGCTTTCTACCCTTTGCTGTTAAACGGTTGATCTTTCATCTCTTTAACTGCCACTCTGCTGTCTCTGTATTTGCAATTCCTTGCCCACATTTGCTCATTGGGAATATTCACTATACTGAGCAGACCTCTTTCAACTGTAAGTGATGGAAACCTAACACAAACTAGATGAAACAAAAAGAGGTAATTTTGTTGAGCCATACTGTTGGATGTCCAAAGGGAAAAACTAGATATGGCTGGATCCAGGTACTTAAAAAAGTCTTGGGGCTGTTTGTCTCTCAGGGTTTGTTTGCCTTTATCTCTCTTTGCTTGTTGGCTTTATTCTCTCCTGTTGTGGCCAGGCTCCTTGCACTGGCAGACAAGACAATCACAGATTGCCACTCTACAGGATCGTTAAAGGTCAAAATCCAAAAGTAATAGATTTCTATGCAAATGGCTATAAAACAAATACAAAAAAATATCTAAAAGTAATAATGTTGGGCAAAAATCAGTCATGTTTTGCACCAGGAAGTGATCAGCCACAGTGGTTGAAAGACTCAACAGAACTATGTGGGCAACAGAAAAGCAATCCACACTGTAAATAATAGTTGCTCATTAAATACAAAGAGAAGGAGGAGGAGAGGAAGGTGGAAGAGGAGAAACCAACATATAATTACTTTTTACTGTAATTATGGGAAGCTGGTTTGCAGATCTTCTTGTTTTTAGGTAATAATGGAGTAAGTTCAAGACAGAAGTTACATAGAATATCATAGTCCATTCCTCAAGACAGCCCTTTCTTCATGACTTTTCCCATTTTCCACTCCAAAACACATCCACACATCAAAACAGCAATCTTAAAGAAATTCCATCACCATCACCATGCTCTCAAGTTTAATTGCCTTGCCAAGGGGGCTACAGAAATGTTAGTGGTAACTGAGTTCTATTAAATTACAATATTAAATATTTTTGTTGACTCACCATACCCGCTAAGCATATAGTCAACTCACATGCAGCCCGCTTCATTTCTTTACATTAAGCCTTAGCTCCCACACCTACCTCACTTCTTATTGGCCCAATTGTTTTCCCTAGAATTTCTAAAATATCTGACTGTACTGCTTAAAATCTTGGAACAAATGTCCACACACAATAACTAACATATGGTAACATATCTTCAATTAGGTCTCTCAATTCTGAATTAGATAATCTAGATCAGTGGTTTTCACCTGTAGGTGATATTGCCCCCCAGTGGATGTTTGGCATTGTCTGGAGACATTTTCAATTGTCATGACTGAGAGATCTCTTCTGGTATCTAGTTGGTTGAGGCCAGGGATGCTGCTAAACATTCTATAATATGCAGGAAAACAAAAAATAAAAAAATGATTCAGCCTAAAATTTTAGTAGTGCTGAGGTTGAGAAATCCTGATCTGGATTAATAGCCTGTGGATTTCGGACAAAATATTATTATTTAAATTTTTTATCACTTTCAATATCCATAATAAACTCAAACAGATAAAGAATTTCAATCCTCTTTATAATTTTTTTCCTTTATCCTTTCTATTTTTTTTTTCTTTTTTAAGGTATTGTGTCCAATATATCATGATGTTCCAATTGGGTTTTTAGATCTTTAATAGAAAAGTGAAATAAAAACCACAATGCAATAAAACTCAAGAAACCATGGTCCTAGTTCCAATTATGTCTTTTATTAGAGTTACAACTTGGGAAAATCATTTAATCCCTTAGAAACTAATTTTCCACTTTTTCAATATAAAATATTTAGATTAGAGCATTGATTTCAAATACTTTTTCATCTAATAAAGAAGACCACAATGTAAAAAGAAACTCAACAAAATGCCATGGGGGAAGAAAATTGAGGAACCAAGAACCCTGCTAATTTAGCTCACCTCCTTCCACAATGGTACAGAATGTGGATTCTTCTAAATTCATTTTACTAACCACAGAATTCAATTAATTCTATTTTCCTTTCCAGCACTAATGTTTAATGACTAAAGCAAAATTTATCTGTTCTAGGCCCCATTTTTATAATTCTTTGCTCTCTATCAGGGATTAAAATTTGACCTAATAAAATAACCAAATTTATCCTTCTAGATACCATCATGTAGAAACATTTCAGAGAAAAACACAGAGAGGTCTCTTTGGGAATTATTCTAATACTTATAATCCCAAGCATAATGCCAATCTAGGGCAGGTGACATTTTAGGTGAGGGTACCATTTTACTTCTGTCAAATAATGTGAAAATATAGCTTTTTCAAGACTTGCCTAACAAGGACAGCTCTAAAATGCCAAGCCACAGAGCAAACCATGTTCCAGAGACAAAGACAATTGATGGAAGGTCACTCCCTAGAGCATCCACTTGATATAGGAAAAAGAAAAAAAGCCTCATAAACAGAAAAATACTTTTGAATTTTTTTAAAGAAGGAAAAAAAGTACAAAACAATATTTTTGTTGTTAACAGGATTCTTCTAACAATGTTTAAATTAAAATTTGCAAAAAAGGTTTTGGAGGGCCAGAAAATGAGCAGGAATATAAGGCAAGCAAAGGCACTTACTAAGAATTTATCCATCTTTTCTAGTTCATCCCAATTCATTGGTGTATAATTGTTTTCAGTAGCTTTTCATGTTCCTTTGTATTTGTGTGGTATCTGTTGTCATGTCTCCTCTTTCATTCATAATTCTGTTTGTTTGAATCCTCTCTCTTCATAAGTCTAGCTAAGGGTTTGTGTATTTTGTTTTCTTTTCACAATACCAGCAATTAGTTTCATTGATCATTTCTACTGTCTCTTTAGTCTCTTCTTCATTTCTTTCTGCTCTAATCTTTATTATTTGTTTTCTTCGTTTAACTTTGAGCATAGTTTGTTCTTCTTTTTCTAGTTCCTTGAGGTATAAAGTCAGGTTGTTTATTTGAGATCTTTCCTTTTTCTTATTGTAGGTGTTTACCACTATATAAACTTCTTTCTTAGAACTGTGTACTAGAAGTTTTAATATGTTGCATTTTGCTGTATTCCATAGGTTTTGATATGTTGTAATTTCTTATGTCTGAAGATTTTTTTTTTGTTTCTCTTTTATATCTTCTTTGCCCCACTGGTTGTTCTGCAGCATGTTGCTTAATCCCCAAATATTTGTGGATTTTCCAGTTTTCTCTTTATAATTGATTTCTATTTCTATGCTCTTGTGGTCAGTAAAGGTGTTTTATATGATTTCAATCTTCTTATATTTTTCTGAAGAAGACCTACAGATGGCCAACAGGCATATGAAAATGTACTCAACATCATGAATCATCAGGGAAATGCAAATCAAAACTACAAGACATCACCTTGCACGTTAGAATGGTTATATCAAAAAGCCAAGAGATAACAAGTGTTGGAGAGGATGTGGAGAGAAGGGAACCCTTGTGCACTGTTGGCGGGTACATAAACTGGTGCAGCTGCTATTGAAAATGTATGAAGGTTCCTCAAAAAATTAAAAATAGAACTACCATATGATCCAACAATCCTACTTCTGGGTATATACACAAAGGAAATGAAAACAGGATCTTGAAGAGATGTCAACACTCTCATGTTCAATGCAGCATTATTCACAATAGCCAAGACATGATAACAGCCTAAGTGTCCTTCAATAGATGAATGGATAAAGAAGATGTGAGATGGATATATATGGACAAATATTATTCAGTCATGAGAAGGAAGGACATCCCGCAATTTGTGACAACATGGATAGACCTTAAGGACATAATGCTAAATGCAGTAAGTCAGACACAGAAAGACAAATACTGTATCATCGCATTTATATGCGAAAGCTAACAAACAAACAAACAAACAAACAAACAAACAACTTGTAGAAACAGAGACTGGATGGTGTTTACCAGAGGCAGGAGGGTGGGGGGAAAGGGGAGATTATAACCAGAGTACAAACTTCCAGTTTTAAGATGCAAAAGTTCTGGGGATCTAATGTACAGCATGGTGATTATAGTTAATAAAACTATTTAATATACTTGAATGTTCTCATCAAAAAAAAAAAATGGTAATTATGTGATGTGAGGGAAGTGTTAGCCAATACTATGGTGGTCATCATTTTGCAATATATAAATGTATCAAATCAACACTGTATACCTTAACTGTTACACAATTATATCTCAATGAAACTGGAAAAGTTCTTTTCTAAATCCTTCTCTTTCTTTCCCTTCTCTATTAATGTTAAACATTTTGGTTTCTTCTTTTTATTAAAAAACAAAATTTCCCAGGTGACTAATGTAGAATATTAATCTCAAAAAGTTTAAATTTTTTTCTTTTTTATTTAAGAAAGTAGATGACCAAATATACCCTCTTGTGGCTATTCCCCATTCCCATTGCCAAATAAATTTTCTGAGAAGTCCTACAGCAAAATTAACTTTTTAAATTGTTTCCTTAAGATATTTCACAACTGAACTCTGCCCCCATATTTTCCTTTATATTTTTCAAGAATAGCTATTAAAACCTATGAAGCTACTAGCAGAGCAAATTCTGGAAAATGTTGATCTTTGACTTTTATCTTCCTGTCCCTCTCTTCTTTTCAAAATTCTTTGCAATCCGCATTGTGGCCCTTAACATACTACCCCCTTAGTAGCAAAAAGCACTTTTGCAAGAATCTTTGAGGATTCTGAATTTCTGATTTCAATGTTGTCTTTTCTGATTGGCTTTCTGCAATGTATATAAAACAACCCACCAGTCACTCCTTGATTCTCTGAGTCCCTTGATTTTCAAAGAACTATTATTATCTTCTGATTTTCCTCCTCCTAAGTGGTTTTTTACCCCTTGACTCTTTCTTTCATCTTATAAACAAGTCTCCACTAGGACTTCACCCTTAGTTCAACTATTTCTTTTGTTTTATTTCCTTTTCTTGTGTAATCTAATATGCCATATGCATTCAGTTATAACAACTAGATGTTAGTAATTCTCAAATCCATATTTCTAGCCCAGATTCCAGTCCTGAGTTGTAGAATTAAATCTCAGTAGTTCTGAAATACTAGTCCAAATGTGGGTAGGAATTTTGTGTTTCATTCCCTTTTTTTTATTTTTAAGGTTCAGCACTTTAATTAGAGTGCGTTCATCATTACACATACTATATACATCTTGGTTGAATCAAAACTTTGAACTAAATAAACCACATGGCTCAGTAATACATCTACAAATTTGAAGTCAGTTTAACTTGCCATTCATTAAATCAATTCATTTCTTTGGCTGTCAGTTTCATCTGAAAATTGGAAAAGAAGGACTAGATAATTGCTATGGTTCCTATTAGCATTACTTTTTTTCCCTAAAATTCTCTATTATCTCTCTTTAAAAATGGAAAACATCTTATTAAAAAAGCCACTTAAAACAAGAGAAGTCTTACATAAGCAATTTTTACTTCAGTTGCATTCATTTAACAAACTTTCTGAGTGCCAAGTGTATGTCAGGCACTGGACTCGCAATTTTATTAAGATGAATAAAAAAAAATACTAGGTATAAGCAGAAAGAAGATGCTAACGAATGTGATTTACATTTCCTTTTAAAGTCTTATATTCTCTTGGGACACCTGGGTGGCTCAGTCAGTTAAGGATCTGCCTTCAACTCAGGTATGATCTTGGGGTCCAGAGATTGAGCCCCGAGTTGAGCTGAGTTGAGCCCCGCACTCAGCAAGGACTCTGCTTGAGATTCTTTCCCCCTCCCTCTCCCACCTCCCACTCATGCTCTCTCTCTCTCTCTAAAGAAAATAAAATCTTAAAAAAAAAAAACTAATGGTAAAATACTTTCCTAATTTTGAAATATAATAAAATTGAATATAGTTGCAAAGACTTAAAAAATTGTACTATGTTAACCATCAAATAATTATTCCATTTTGTGCTTACTACAAATTTCAAAAAGGTGAAGGAAAAAAGGAAAATCAGAAAAAAAATAACATTGGCCAAATATTGCTCAGAAGTACTGGAAGGCCAAATAATGGTATCCACTCATCATCAGTTAGAAGACGTTATGAACAAGGCATAGGGCATATAGACGTTCATAAGTAAAAAGCCATCTGCTAAAGCACTGGATGCTATCCTGCTCGGTTTTTCAGAGATACATATATGATTCAGAAATCTCAGGAGATTGAGAAAGATTTAAATTTAACCCTCCTCACACTGGAGTAAAGAACATTTAAAAGAGTTGAAACTAATGTAGACTAACAATTAGTGAGGAAGGCACACACTTTCATCTAGTTGCTCTTATGTCTTTAACACTTGCTTTAAATTATACAGTAAAACATTACATAAAATATTGGAAGAAAAGCTAACATAAAAATAAATGGCATGGGGACCTATTTCTAATAGGTAAAGCCATTAGTATTAGTTTTTGCACTTGGGGGAAAATATTGATGGATGTTTGTTATCCCCCTTTGGATGACCCTTTTTATATTCAGGGTCCAGTACTCATTCATCTTGAAAATCCCAATATGTAACTGAGTATGTGTTCACAAGAAGGTGCTTGAATTCAACTAAGCTAAGAGAAAAAAGGAAATATATAATATATACATGATTGATATTACTATACAAAAAAGTGTGTAAATATGGCAGGAGCCCTTTTAACTGGCCTCTAATTAACTAACCTATTGGGTTAACTAAGAATCCCATTTCCTTTGCAAAACCCATAATTTGTTTTCATCACCCAAGCACTGCTCAAGGCTACTAAATTATGGTCTAATATTCTCTCATTTCTGCTACCACCAGATAAGCTGCATGCTTACTAAGAATAATTTGCATTTTTTCCAAAATCTGTTTTTTTCCAGGTGTACTTTTTGTTACTTCTTTCATTATTTATACAACTAATGGAATATGAGCATGGGAAGAGAACAGTTCTTTATGGTTATACTTAATGGTTTCAAAATACTTAAAACAAGTGGTTAAAAAAAAAAAAAAAGCCTTGAATGATTTACAGAAATATGCACATGCAAAAGATCGGGAAGGAGATGATTTTTGCAAATACGTTTGAGTTCTCATTTCACTTAAAAAAGACAACCTGGAAATTAAAGACAATGCATTATGGATATAGTTTATAAAAGATAAGAAACGTAGCCCATCAATCAGCAAACTCACATTAAAAAAGCAAAACAAAAAACAAACAACAAAATGTAACCCTACTTCAAAATACTGGAAAATGAACAACAGCTGAAGCAGTGCATTAAAAATATTAAACATTTTTTAATGACTCCCTTCAGTTATTTTTGTCATTAATTGACCAATCAGACCAATCATGGTAAATAGAAGACTTATATCCAAACTAAGCACAACGTATGATATGAGAAGTCTATTACCTCTCCTTACCGGTAAGCCAATTTCTTTCTTTGTACCCACTCTACAATGAAGGCTTGGCCATTAAGCTTATCACCTCAGGTAAAAACAGGACAAGTTCAGCCCAGAATAACACAGTCACTGTGTAGTTTCAAGCCTTCAATGTGAACTTGTTTTTCCCCATGGGGGAAAACTTATCTTCATACCTTGACTATGTCAACAACAATGGCAGAATCTCAAAATTCCTATTGATCTTGTACTGAACAAGGTAGAAGCCAGGATTGGAGATATATTTATATATTTGGTGTATTTTACTTAGGAACTTCATAGTCACTTATAGATAATATTTTTAAAAATTCCTTTTGCAAGAGTGGTACCTAGAAAATTCTTTTGCTTTGGATGCCTGCTTTTTTATTTTTTTAATTTATTTTTAAATTAAATTAAATTAAATTAAATTTTATTATGTTATGTTAGTCACCATACAGATGCCAGCTTTTTAAATCATGTGGCAATGCCTCTTTATTTGGTAAACACCCTGAAGGTTTTTTTCCTTTGGTAGTGGTTAGTTGTAGGAGAGAGGAGAGAGAGTGGCTTGATATGCCTAAGAGAATAAACATGAGATAGTGTAGGGTCTGCACATAATGGGAGAGGGATCTAGAAGTTCTGGTATTCCTCTATGGAAAGCTCAGAACTAGGAGCCAAGCTTGCCATGAGGCTAGGACTACCTTGATAATGGAATAGCCTTGGGATGGTTGCCTTGACATGAACAGTCTAAACCAGGGCCTGGATGGCAGGTATTTCTGAGACTCAAAGGATCTGAAGAATCAGTGAGAACCAAAATAGAGCCAAGTTACAGCGGAAAGGAAACCACCATGTTCTGAATAGACCATAAGTTATACCCACTTCAAGGTATTTCAGCAGTAGGTAGAGCAAGTTGTGAAACCATGGCTCAGAGTCTAGTTGAGATGAGTTATGAATCATCTGGAATTTATTTGAAGCTATAAAGAGAAGAGCATGCATACCAGAGGCCTTGTCTCCAAATCCATGGACATAGGTATCTCTCTGTGCCTAGAGAAGACTTACAATAGGAAGAGGAATCATGGAACTTCCTTTGAGATGGGATCAACAACCCTGATAGTAAGTGTGAACTATGGCTTGACTGAGTATTCATCTCATAATGGATTACTTTCCCTCAGGAAGTTTAAGTTTTTCTGAAGTTCACTTACGGAGAAATAAGGAAACCATATTGTTTATTGTTTCCACATTTGAATGGGAACATATACATTTTTAAAATATACACATATATATACTCAAACATATATACACACAAATCTAAGAATTTTAGAATGAATTTTAAAATGAAAGTGCCTGAGAAGAAACAATGTTGATCTCTTTGGAGAAAAAGCAAGATTTGTTCCGTTGATTCTAATGAAAACTGAAATGAATGAAAGTGTGTAGTTCTCATCTTTGTTTTACTTATTAAAACAATTCATGGGCAGTTTTAGAAAACAGAAACTCTTTAGTATACATCTTCAAAATGTTTTTAGACAGTCATAAGAATTCATGTACCAGAGTTAATTATTCTGATACATGTAAATATCAGTAGCCTAAAAACATATGGCAGCCCTAGAGCTGTGGAGAATTATTTTATATATGAGATTAACTGTGGCCTTGTTTTCTCATTTTTTAAAACTCATGGCTGATGAATTAGTCCAATAAATTTAATAAGAATAACACCACATTATGGGGAGGCATTTTATTGAAAAGTTCTGTTTTTGATGAAATGTATAACATGTTGTTAATGAATCAGAGACTGTTTTTCACAAAAACACTAAAATACATTTTAAAGAACCAACGTTTAGCAAGACAATAGCTCTATCATCATGGTACAAAACAACCAATTTGACTTTTTTCTCCAAAATTATTTTTTCTTGACTATCTGAAAGCAAAAATGGCAAATTTTATTCTAGAGTCATAGTAGTGGAAGTTCAATGTTCAAGTTCCCAACTTTGCTTTCTTTTTTTTTTTCATAAAATTGCCCATTGTTTTCCAAAACAAATTTCCCATACAATACCGTCAGAAACATGCAGCAGTGAATTTGAAACAAATTCAGAAACTGTACAGATAGGCTTTCTTTAAGAAGAATATCTTAGTTATGATCACTTTCTCCTCATAGTTTTTGCTTTAAGAGTGCTTGGCTCTTTTCTAGAAGATACGCAACTCTGAGTCAGTTATACCCTATCAGCCATAAGTGAAAATCCCAGATTAATTCCAGAAAAATCCAAAGGAAGTAAAGTTCTTCTAACAAAGTTAATTTTGCCAGAAGGAATTGTTCTTTCACTTTTTTACATTCTCATCAATGTTTCTAGACAACAGTAGATAGAATGAATATTCTCTCGTTGAAGTTTGATTTTCTTCCTAAACACATTTTATTCCCTGGTCTAATGTGGAAATAAAGGTTTACTTTATCACTAATACTACATTTCTCAGGTAGTCATGGTCTCCTGTGAGGTCACTAGAATAGCACAAAAATATAGCATTGTTGTATTGGCTTGCTTCTCATTAAAGCTGTTAAATCCAATCATAACTTTCTTTTTCCCACCAGAAGTTATGTATTCTATTTCTACTATGCACTGGCAATTCCTCCTTGAATAAAATGGAAACCATCTGGTTCTCATTGAATTTATATTCAAATAGAGGGGAGGGACCAAAAGAAGTATACAATAAATAAAAATAATTTCTCATTTTAAAAGATCTTTGATGAAAATGGGATATTGAGGCAGATATATCTGAAGATGAAATGGGGAAACCTAATTTAGATAAGGTGGTCAGGGAGGGCATCTTTAAATAAGTGACATGTCAGGCAGGGCCTGAAAGTGAGAAGAGACTAATTCCAAAAGGGGAAGAGAGAGAAAAAAAGAAGGAAGGGAAGAAGAAGGAAGGAAAGACACTTCTCTCTGAAGGCAAATATGAGGCTAGGAGTTGAAAAGAGATTGGAGCATAGAAAATCTAACATAAAAACAGTGTATCTGCAACACAGTAAGCAAGGTGGAAAGTGACACCAGACACAGTTGGAGTGTTGGTCAGTAGACAGGACATGATAGTCATGAGAAGGCCTTGCTGTCATTGCAAAAGTATAAGTGCTGTTCATTTTTAAAATATCAAATGTCCGACAGGGCAAAAAGTAATGAGTTCTTTGTAATGATTTAAGAATTCTGTGATGGCAGCTGCATTCTAAACTATTAGAATCCTTACCATCATAAAACACTTCCCCAGCTCTGTCTGGCTTTGCTCTGTCTCTACCATCAATTCCTCGTAATGCCAAGATACTGACAGTACAGGCACTGTAGAGTATATGTTTTTCCAGCCAATAATAGTTTTGTCAATAGGAATAAGAATGTTCTGAGGTGCAAGAATTTGGGCACATACCATTCAACAAATTTACTTTGGGACACACACCTGGTCTACCTCCCAGATCTACTTCTCATTCTCCTATTGTGGTCCATAATATCCACAGGCCATGGATTCTAACAACTGTGCACCCCTATAATTATAATGATTGTTTTCCATAATTCTTATCCTCTGTTACAAACTCTGAGTCCATAGTCCATTCTCCCACCCCTTTTGGGGTAAACTAACAAACCCATTTTATACCCTTACTGATTTTTACTTTTTGAATTTTTCCAAATCTCACTTTTCTGAAGCAGAGATTATTAAATTATTTCCAAGAACACTCAGAAGTAATTGTGTTAATCATAAAGTTTTTTTTTTCCATTTGTATCAATAATTACTTTATTTTTTATTATTATTTTTTAATTTTATTATGTTATATTAATCACCATACATTACATCATTAGTTTTTGATGTAGTGTTCCATGATTCACTGTTTGTGTATAACACCCAGTGCTCCATTCAATATATACCCTCTTTAATACCCATCACCAGGCTAACCCATCCCCCCACCCCATCCCCTCTAGAACTCTCAGTTTGTTTCTCAGAGTCCATAGTCTCTCATGGTTTGTCTCCCCCTCCAATTCCCCCTCCTTCATTTTATCCTTCCTGCTATCTTCTTCTTCTTTTTTTTTTTTTAACATATAATGTATTATTTGTTTCAGAGGTACAGGTCTGTGGAATTCATTTCTGAGAAACACATGAAATTCTGGTGTGGGGCAAATCATGATGATTTCATACTCTTTTGCAAAATTTGGCATTTTATAAAATAAACAAAAGGTTTCAAGCTGTTCTGAGAAAAATAAAACAACACCTAATAACTTCAAGGACTATAAAATCTTACAATTAATAAAATTTGTTATTTTTATTCTAATTATAAATAATTATAAAATATGTGCTTTGAAAGACCTTTGTATTCATTAATTATATTTATAGTTAATAACCATGGGAGTTTAGTACTATTTCACTAAATTACTTATTTTTTATTTTGTTAGGTCAGATTACAGCATACTAAAAGGATGAGTGAGGTAGCTCAAACTTCTACAAATGGAGACATTTAGCTTTTGGAGACATTCTCTCTCCCCTCCTTTTCCTTCAAGCACATTCTTAAGTTTTCACCCAACAGAAGATAAACTTACCTTAGAGTGAGTTCAGCCAAGCTAATTTCATTTCAGATATGCAGTGAAGAATATATTCTTGAAATTGCAATTAGTAATCAATTAAATGAAAACAGAGCAATAGCGTGTGAGCCCCAGCAAGCATGCAGGTCCTTTGCATGTGTTGTTTTTGTCTGCCCCACAATCTATAGGTATCTCTAAAGAAGGTTCCAAATAAATTATATCATGGATTCTTGCTATTCCAAAAATTATAAGGAGTGAAGAATTATTCATGTCAAAATTACAACAAAACAAAACAAACAAACAACAACAACAAAAAAAACCCCACTACATTAGAAGCAAAAGTTGGAATTGGTAATTCTCTCTTTGAGTACAGGTCCCAACAGGAAGTCAATGTGTACTGCATGCGTAGGTTTGAGTATACGCAATTATCTTCTTGGCTGGAATCAGGATGGGCAGACATCCAGGGTCATAGCTATACGACACTAAGAGTACAGTGATGTTTGGTGGCTGAATCAAGCAAAATTATGATCTTTGATTCCAGTTCTGTTATGTATCCTGTGATGAGCTAAACATTTAAGAAATTTCCTTTCATTGTTGAAAGGAGTAGCCAAGTTTCTGTGGTGGTTTTCCATTAGACACTGGAAAATTTCACTATTCACCAGAAATGGGCAACCATTCGAATTATTTTATGAGACAAATTAACATGGACAATATCATTTGAACTTTTGCCTGGGGTGATCCAAAGATAATGACAATTTGGGTCAAAAAATATAATGCAAGTGTACTTGAGGTAGAGACTTCATAGTCACTTAGAGATAAACTTTAAAAAGATTCCCTTCTTGCAAGAAAGGCAACTAGAAGAATCTTTCTGTTTCTTTTGAAGTTGTCTTAGTTCTAAGCAGGTTGCAATGCCCCTTTACCTGCTAAATACCCTAAAAATGCTTCCCTCTGAAAAGGATTTGCTACTAGTCATTTAGTAAAATAAAGTCATTATGTCTTTTCAGTCAAGGGAATACATGCTTGTATTGAGAATGCATTTAAGAATTCATCTCCTAATTCCTAATGAAAGAAACCATAAAGAATGGAAAGGAGGAAGTGGAATATAAAAAGGAAATGGAGAGGAGCAAGATGGCGGAGAAGTAGGAGACCTGGATTTCATCTGGTCCCAGGAATTCAGCTGGATAGGGATCAAAACATTCTGAACACTTACAAACTCAACAGGAGATCAAAGAAAAGAATAGCAACAACTCTCTGAACAGAAACACGACCACTTTCTGGAAGGTAGGACGTGCAGAAAAGTGAATCCAAGGCGATATTCGGGAGGATACACGGCAGGGGAGGGGGTCTCCGTCGGCTGCTTCTGGCAAGTGATAGAGCTGCGGAGCACAAAATCAGAACTTTTAGAAGTCTGCTCTGCTGAGGGACGTTGCTCCAGTGGCTAAGCGGGGGGTGGAAACCTCGTAGGACAGTGTGGTCTCAGGACCTTTGGGGTCACAGAAAGACCAGGGGTGCCTGAGAGTGGCAGAGCTCCCAGGTATCAGAGCGGGGAAGCCGGCTGCAGAGGCGGAGCCGAGGAGCAGGCTCTCAGCTTAGGGTTGCCATAAACCGTGATGCACTGCACAGTCAGGCCACTGCTCCTCCAGCAGGGACCCAACAAGTGGCAGATCCGGGGAGACTCCCCTTACTCCCCTGGGAGGAGTGGCGTGGGAGCGCACAGCAGGGATCTGCTGAGTTTGGAGACTCCACACCGAGTTGGGTGCCAGAGATAGAAACACTCGGTCACAGGCCAGGTGAGCATGGAGTGCGGCCAGAGACCTGGGAGATGGGAATGATTGACTGCTTTTCTCTGAGGCTCACTGAGGAGTGGGGCCCCGAGTTCTCGGCTCCTCCAGGGTGGAGACTGGGAGGCTGCCATTTTCATTCTCATCCTCCAAAGCTGTGCAGAAAGCTTGCAGGGAACAAAAGCTCCCAAGAACAAACCCGAGCAGATTACTTAGCCCGGACCAGGCAAGGGCGGGGCAATCCACCTCCGGCAAAGACATTTGGGAACCATGGCAACAGGCCCCTCCCCCAGAAGATCAGCAAGAACAGCCAGCCAAGACCAAGTTTACCGATAAATGAGAACGGCAGAATTCCAGCACTACAGGAATACTGCACATAGGACTCATGGCCTTTTTACCATGATTCTTTAGTCTTTCAAAGTTAATTTTTTTTTTTGAATTTTTCTTTTTCCCTTTTCAAACAACATCTTATCAATCCCTTTTTTAAAAAACATTTTTATTTTTCATTTTTAGAGTCATATTCTATCCCTTCATAGTAGTTACCCTTATTCTTGGCATATATATATAAGTTGTTCTCTCTATAAAACTTTGAGATACAGTTTCCTCTAACAGATCAAAATATACCCTAAATTTCTAGTGTATGGTTTTTTTCTACTCCCCTGCCTGATCATTCTTTCCTTTTTTCTTATTTTTTTAAATCCTCTTCTTTCTTTTTTCAAACAACTTCTTATCAATTCCTTTTATAAAATTTTTTATACTTTTCATTTTTACAGTCATATTCCATCCCTTCATCATATCAACCTTTATTTTTGTACATATGTAAGTTTTTCTTTCTTTAAAATTTTGGGAGTCACTTTCTTCTAACAGACCAAAATACACCCAAAATCTAGTGTGTGGCACTGATCTATGTACCAGCCTGATCATATTTGATCATATTCTGGTTTTTTTGTTTTGTTATGTTTTTGGTTTTTTTTATCTTTTTCTTTTTCTTTCTTTTTTCTTTTCCTTTTTTTCTTCTTTCCCTTTCTTTTCCCCTGGTTTCAGGTCTTTTTATTTATGATTTATTTAAAGTATATTTTCTGGGGACATTGTTACCCTGTGAGCATTTTGTTCTCTCATTCATCTATTCTCCTCTGGACAAAATGACAAGACAGAAAAAATCACCTCAACAAAAAGAACAAGAGGTAGTACTGACTCCCAGGGACCTACTCAATACGGACATTAGTATGATGTCGGAACTAGAGTTCAGAATGATGATTTTAAAGATACTAGCTGGGCTTGAAAAAGCATGGAAGTTATTAAAGAAACCCTTTCTGGAGAAATAAAAGAACTAAAATCTAACCAAGTCAAAATCAAAAAGGCTATTAATGAGGTGCAATCAAATATGGGGGCACTACTTGCTAGGATAAATGAGGCAGAAGACAGAATTAGTGATATAAAAGAACAAAGGATGGAAAATAAAGAAGCTGAGAAAAAGAGAGATAAACAACTACTGGTTCACGGGGGCAAAATTCAAGAGATAAGTGATACCATAAGACGAAACAACATTAGAATAATTGGGATCCCAGAAGCAGAAGAAAGGGAGAGAGAGGCAGAAGGTATATTGGAGCAAATTATAGCAGAGAACTTCCCTAATTTGGGGAAGGAAACAGGCATCAAAATCCAGGAGGCACAGAGAACCCCCCTCAAAATTAATAAAAATAGGTCAACACCCCATCATCTAATAGTAAAACTTATGAATCTCAGAGACAAAGAGAAAATCAGGAAAGCAGCTCGGGAGAAGAGATCTGTAACCTACAATGGTAGAAACATTGGATTGGCAACAGACCTATCCACAGAGACCTGGCAGGCCAGAAAGGACTGGCAGGATATATTCAGAGCACTACATGAGAAAAATATGCAGCCAAGAATACTCTATCCAGCTACGCTGTCACTGAAAATAGAAGGAGAGATAAAAAGCTTCCAGGACAAACAAAAACTAAAGGAATTTGCAAACACGAAACCAGCCCTACAAGAAATCTTGAAAGGGGTCCTCTAAGCAAAGAGAGAGCCTAAAGGCAACACTGACCAGAAAGGAACACAGACAACATACAGTAACAGTCACCAGGCAATACAATGGCACTAAATTCCTATCTTCCAATAGTTACCCTGAATGTAAATGGGCTAAATGCCTCAATCAAAAGACACAGGCTATCAGATTGGATTAAAAAACAAGACCCATTGATATGCTGTCTGCAAGAGACTCATTTGAGACCCAAAGACACCCCCAGATTGAAAGTGAGGGGGTGGAAAACCATTTACCATGCTAATGGACAACAAAAGAAAGCTGGGGTGGCAATCCTTATAGCAGACAAATTAGATTTTAAACCAAAGCTGTAATAAGAGAAGAGGAAGGACACTATATCCTACTTAAAGGGTCTATCCAACAAAAAGATCTAACAGTTGTAAATATCTATGCCCCTAACATGGGAGCAGCCAATTATATAAGCCAATTAATAAAAAAAGCAAAGAAACACATTGACAACAATACAATAAGAGTGGGAGACTTTGAACACCCCCCCGTCAATGAAATGGACAGATCATCTAAGCAAAAGATCAACAAGGAAATAAAGACTTTAAGTGGCACACTGGACCAAATGGACTTCACAGATCTATTCAGAACATTCCATCCCAAAGCAACAGAATACACATTCTTCTCTAGTGCCCATGGAACATTCTCCAGAATAGATCACATCCTAGGTCACAAATCAGGTCTCAACCAGTACCAAAAGACTGGGATCATTCCCTGCCTATTTTCAGACCACAGTGCTTTGAAACTAGAACTCAACCACAAGAGGAAAATCACAAAGAACTCACATACATGGAGGCTAAAGATCATCCTACTAAAGAATGAATGGGTCAACCAGGAAATTAAAGAAGAATTAAAAAAATTCATGGAAACCAATGAAAATGAAAACACAACTGTTCAAAATCTTTGGGATGCATCAAAGGCAGTCCTCAGAGGAAAGTATATAGCAATACAAGCCTTTCTCAAGAAACAAGAAAGGTCTCAAATACACAACCTAACCCTACACCTAAAGGAGCTGGAGAAAGAAGAGTAAATAAGCCTAAACCCAGCAGGAGAAGAGAAATAATAAAGATCAGAGCAGAAATCAATGAAATAGAAACCAAAAGAACAGTAGAACAGATCAACAAAACTAGGAGCTGGTTCTTTGAAAGAATTAACAAGATTGATAAACCCTTGGCCAGACTTATAAAAAAGAAAAGAGAAATGACCCAAATCAACAAATCATGAATGAAAGAGGAGAGATGAAAACCAACACCAAAGAAATACAAACAATTATAAGAACATACTATGAGCAACTATATGCCAGCAAATTAGATAACCTGGAAGAAATGGATGCATTCCTAGAGATGTATCAACTACCAAAACTGAACCAGGAAGAAATAGAAAACCTGAACAGATTATAACCACTAAGAAAATTGAAGCAGTCATCAAAAAATCTCCCAAAAACAAAAGCCCAGGGCTTCCCAGGGGAATTCTACCAATCATTTAAAGAAGAATTAATACCTATTCTTCTGAAACTGTTCCAAAAAATAGAAATGGAAGGAAAACTTCCAAACTCATTTTATGAGGCCAGCATTACCTTGATCCCAAAACCAGACAAAGACCCCATCAAAAAGGAGAATTACAGACCAATATCCCTGATGAACATGGATGCAAAAATTCTCACCAAAATACTAGCCAATAGGATCCAACAGTACACTGAAAGGATTATTCACCACAACCAAGTGGAATTTATCCCTGGGCTGCAAGGTTGGATCAACATCCGCAAATCAATCAACATGATACAATACATTAACAAAAGAAAGAACAAGAATCATATGATCCTCTCAATAGATGCAGAAAAGGCATTTGACAAAGTACAGCATCCTTTCTTGATCAAAACTCTTCAGAGTATAGGCATAGAGGGTACATACCTCAATATCATAAAAGCCATCTATGAAAAACCCACAGCGAATATCATTCTCAATGGGGAAAAACTGAGAGCTTTCCCCCTAAGGTCAGGAACGTGGCAGAGATGTCCACTATCTCCACTGCTATTCAACATAGTATTAGAAGTCCTAGCCATGCAATCAGATGACAAAAAGAAATAAAAGGCATCCGAATCGGCAAAGAAGAAGTCAAACTCTCACTCTTTGCAGATGATATGATACTTTATGTGGAAAACCCTAAAGACTCCACCCCAAAACTGCTAGAACTTATACAGGAACTCAGTAAAGTGGCAGGATAGAAAATCAATGCACAGAAATCAGTGGCATTCCTATACGCCAACAACAAGACAGAAGAAAGAGAAATTAAGGAGTCGATCCCATTTACAATTGCACCCAAAACCTTCAGATACCTAGGAATAAATCTAGCCAAAGAGGCAAAGGATCTGTACTCAGAAAACTCTAAAATACTCATGAAAGACATTGAGGAAGACACAAAGAAATGGAAAAACGTTCCATGCTCATGGATTGGAAGAACAAATATTGTGAAAATGTCAATGCTACCTACAGCAATCTACACATTCAATGCAATCCCCATCAAAATACCATCCACTTTTTTCAAAGAAATGGAACAAATAATCCTAAAATTCATATGGAACCAGAAAAGACCCCAAATAGCCAGAGGAATGTTGAAAAAGCAAAGCAAAGCACAAAGCTGGTGGCATCACAATTCTGGACTACAAGCTCTATTACAAAGCTGTCATCATCAAGACAGCATGGTACTGGCACAAAAACAGACACATAGATCAATGGAACAGAATAGAGAGCCCAGAAATGGACCCTCAACTCTATGGTCAACTAATCTTTGACAAAGCAGGAAAGAATGTCCAATGGAACAAAGACAGTCTCTTCAACCAATGGTGTTGGGAAAATTGGACCTCCACATGCAGAAGAATGGACCTGGACCATTTCCGTACAGCACACACAAAAATAGACTCCAAATGGTTGAAAGACGTCAATGTGAGACAGGAGTCCATCAAAATCCTAAAGGAGAACACAGGCAGTAACCTCTTCACCCTCAGCCGCAGCAACTTCTTCCTAGAAACATCGCCAAAGGTAAGGGAAGCAAGGGCAAAAATGAACTATTGGGACTTCATCAAGATAAAAAGCTTTTGCACAGCAAAAGAAACAGTCAACAAAACCAAAAGACAACCGACAGAATGGGAGAAGATATTTGCAAATGACATATCAGATAAAGGGCTAGTATCCAAAATCTATAAAGAACTCATCAAACTCAACACCCAAAGAACAAAGAATCCAATCAAGAAATGGGCAGAAGACATGAACAGACATTTTTCCAAAGAAGACATCCAAATGGTCAACAGACACATGAAAAAGTGCTCAACATTGCTCGGCATCAGGGAAATCCAAATCAAAACATCAATGAGATACCACCTCACACCAGTCAGATGGCTAAAATTAACAAGTCAGGAAATGACAGATGTTGGCGGGGATGCGGAGAAAGGGGAACCCTCCTACACTGTTGGTGGGAATGCAAGGTGGTGCAGCCACCCTGGAAAATAGTATGGAGGTTCCTCAAAAAGTTGAAAATACAGCTACCATATGATCTAGCAATTGCACTACTGGGTATTTATCCCAAAGATACAAATGTAGGGATCCGAAGAGGTATATGCACCCCGATGTTTATAGCAGCAATGTCCACAATGCCAAACTGTGGAAAGAGCCAGGATGTCCACTGACAGATGAATGGATAAAGAAGAGGTGGTATATATATACAATGGAATATTATGCAGCCATCAAAAGGAATGAGATCTTGCCATTTGCAACGATGTGGATGGAACTGGAGGGTGTTATGCTGAGCAAAATAAGTCAATCAGAGAAAGACATGTATCATATGACCTCACTGATATGAGGAATTCTTAATCTCAGGAAACAAACTGAGGGTTGCTGGAGTGGTGGGGGGGTGGGAGGGATGGGGTGGCTGGGTGATAGACATTGGGAAGGGTATGTGCTATGGTGAGCACTGTGAACTGTGCAAGACTGTTGAATCACTGATCTGTACCTCTAAAACAAGTAATACAATATATGTTAAAAAAAAGAAAAAGATAGCAGGAGGGGAAGAATGAGGGGGGGAACCAGAGGGGGAGATGAACCATGTGAGACGATGGACTCTGAAAAACAAACTGAGGGTTCTAGAGGGGAGGGGGGTGGGAGGATGGGTTAGCCTGGTGATGGGTATTAAAGAGGGCACATTCTGCATGGAGCACTGGGTTTTATGCACAATGAATCGTGGAGCACTACATCAAAAACTAATGATGTAATGTATGGTGATTAACATAACAATAAAAAAATTTTTTAAAAAAGGAAATGGAAACAAAAGAATAAGGAGGGGAGGGGAAGGGAAAGAGAATTCAGAGTAAGAAAACCAAAATAAAAAAAAATTGAAGCATGAAATAAGTGACAAGTGTTATGCTATTAACTTTCATTCCTAATGCCTAAATTTAGTTTCCCAACCACAGTCAGATACATTCTTAGCATGACATAAGATTTCCTTACTCTGAATTCCCTTGTAGTCATGGGATCCCTCACCATTAGCATCAGCAAAAGGTATCATGCTAATTGAAATCAGTCAGAGAAAGACAAATACCATATGGAATCTAAAATATAAACAAACAAAACCCCAAAATAGACCCACAGATAGAGAGACAAACTGGAGGTTGCCAGAGAGGAGGGGGAGAGTAATGGGTGAAAGAGGTGAAGGGGATTAAGAGGTACAAACTTCCAGGTATAAGTGAAAAAGTCATGGAGATGCAAAGTATAGCACAAGGAATATAGTTAATATTATTGTAGTAACATTGTATGGTGACAGACTGTGACCACACTTAACATGGTGAGCATTTCTTTATGTGTAGAATTGTCAAATCATGATGTTGTACACATGAAACCAATATAATATTGTATTGTTAACTATACTTCATAAAAAACAATAAAAAGAAACTGATAAAATGAATTTTAATAACCTAATATATCTAAAATATCATTTCAATATGTTTTCATATAAAAAACTATTAATGAGAAAATAGGTATTGAATTAGAGGTCCAGGCAATGATATTCAGGTAGCAAGAACATCAACTCCTATTTTTTGTGCATTTTTGTGAATTAAGAGTTCAGTTCCTGGTATAAACAATAGATATAGAGAAATATTTACCTAACCTGGCTTATTCACCAGAACAATGGAAGGGAAAATCCTTTTTAGTTCAACAGATCATTAGAGTTAGTTGCTGGGTTGGATCTCATTCTGATAAATGAACCCATAATCCTCTAGTCCTGTGCCAAGCTCAGGCAGTAATTGGGGTAGAATAATCTGCAAATAGGATTTATCATTCAATCAGCACAGGCTATTATTAATCATAATAATGTATAGGTTGTCCTATATTTCAGTGCATAAAAATTGCAGTCCATTAACAGTCAGTTATACCAAAAAAAAAAAAAAAACAACTACCATTTATTTTTACTATTATGTAGTTAGTAATTATGAACATAATTATAAGGGAAACATAAGGATATTTATAATATTCTTCATTAGAGAATTCTAAGCCACTTTATAAACTATTACCCTTGTCCAATTTAAAATAATAAACCTAAAAGGATTATAGGTATCATCCAAGTTATATTCTCCTTTTACAAACACCTCACTTTGAAAAAATTCAAAACACTTTCAAAACAATCTCATTTGCCCTCACATCACACCTGTGAAATCTTTATCTTTTATTTTACAGTAAAGAAAAACATTCTCATCTCTATAGCCCTTAGAGTTTGCAAATTTTACCCACTTCTATTATCTAATTTTATCTTCATAACACCTGCATGTTAGGCTGAACAGGCATTAATATTTCCATTTTACATATGATAAAAAGGAGACTAAATTTGTCCATGTGCTCTTCTCAACAGCATACAATGAGAAATTGGTAGATTCAGCTACAGGCTGTGGGTCTGTCTCCAAGACCAAAGTTTTTTCCCATCAAATCCTAAGACACGGAAGGGTTATATGACTTGCTTAAGGCAACTGGCAGAGCAAGGACAAGGAAAAGATCTCAAAATGGCAAACTTAAGTGTGTATAACAATCGCCAGGTTCTTTCGAAAAATGCAAATTGCCAGGACTTATCCCAGGAATTCCAATTTGGTAGGTGTGGTTGGGGCCAAGGAATCAGACAGCCCTATCCCAAAGTCAAACTTTGTGACTCAGAGAAGAAAATTTATTGTGGACCCTAGAAAGATGTCATGGGTGCCATATATATCTCTCTATTTACCTATCTATATCTTACCTTTATTTATATATTTTACCTTTTATAAAATATATATTTATATAAATCTTACCTTTAAATATATATTGCCTTCTATAAGATATGTTTATATATAATAAATATGATCAATTTACCAAATATGTCAATATATTTAATATACATATAAATTATGTACTTAATACATTTATAATATATTTAATACTATATTTATATATTTGTTTAAAGCAGTTAATATTTTCTTTTTAGAAACACAAGTTAATATGATTTGAGCATTGTGTGTCTTATAGGCATTTTGCACTATATAGAAATGTTTCTAGTATTTAATTCTTATAACAGCCCTGTGAAGTCTGTGCTGACATTATCCCCATTTTACAGATGAGGATACCAATGCACAGAAAGTTTAAATGATTTGCTCAGGCTTACACAGCTAGATATTGGATGAGTTGAAATTCAAGCTAATCTGCTTAGCTGTTGGGAGTAAAATGATGTTTATATAAGCCGAATACAGTGTCAAGAAAATGTAAAAAAGTTATAGTAAAGGAGGAAAACTCCAAGTATCAAAAACATTTCTACCGGAGGGTCACTTAAAATTAAAATAAATTTCCCCTTTCCCCATTGGCTTAGGTTGAATTTACTGCACTACTAAATAGGAACAACAACAAACTGATAAATGTACACTGCATTTCAAAGATCAGTGAAAAAACACCCATTTCTTTTTTTTAATTTCTCAGGAATTTGACAAGCTTGATATCTTCACCTCTCACAAAGAGAAAGAGGTGGGAGGAAAAGGAGTATTTTGTTATTGTAAGGAAAGGTAGAAAGTGTTTTGGATTTGAAATTAAAAGACATGGCTTCCAATAGTCTTGTGTGCCAGATTTTAAAACTTTAGCTCATAGGGCGCCTGGGTGGCTCAGTTGGTTAAGCGACTGCCTTCGGTTCAGGTCATGATCCTGGAGTCCCGGGATCGAGTCCCACATCGGGCTCCCTGCTCGGCAGGGAGTCTGTTTCTCCCTCTCCCGCTCCCCCCTCTTGTGCTCTTTCTCTCTCTCAAATAAATAAATAAAATCTTAAAAAAAAAAAAAAAGTCAGCTCATAGATTTTTACCTCTTTGGATCTCATAAATGGGCATTTTCAGCAAGTTTGTAGCAGATTTAGGGCTTGATTGAAATAATATAAAATTTCTCATAACAGAACTTCTGTACAATACATGCTCCTTAATGCTGATTTCTACCCTAGGATTCTATTCACTACTTTAGGAGTAGAGAAAATTACTTTAACAGTGGGAGATTATCTTCCAAGGAAGATCATTTACCAAAAGCAGATTTTGTCAGGAAGAAATAGATTTGTAACCCATTGCTTACAAAATAAAGTCAGAGTTTAATTTTTATTTTCCCTGCAAATTTGTGAAGACTCTCCTATTTTGATTTTTTTCAAGAATTATAGGGACTGTATGCAAATCTATTTCTGTTACCAGATCCTAAAACTGTATGCAACCCTATTTCTGTTAGCAGATATAGCACTTCCAACTTGACAATTATAGCACCACTTAATTCTCACTATTACCTTGTGAGCTAATTATTATTATCCCAATTTCCATAGTTTAAAAAGCTGAGATTCAGAAAGAAAAGTCACTTTCAGACATCAGAATCTTTCCTAACTCTTTCTACTATACTATGCACTTGGAGTCCTGAAGTACATACCACAGAAAGCTTTTTGGTTAATTTAGATGGAACATGATTTATTAGGAAAATATTAGGAGTCTTCTAGGACTTCTAGAATGTTGGCAATCCAGGACAGTGACTGTAACACTAGAAATGACACCTAAAATCAGTCTGCCACCCACTGGCTGAAAAGTAAGCTGGGAAAGCTTGCATTTGGACATTTTAGCTGCAATAGTATAAAGGAGGCTCTGCTTCATAAGCTGGGTATCCTCCCTAACTAAGTCTAGGAAGGAAGGAGAGATGCTGGACATCCAAAAGACTCCCATATATCCTGTTTAAAACTAAAGAGTATGTGCAAAGATGAAACAAAATAATACAAGGTATTTACATTAATAAATTATTTTTCTATATATAAATACTAAAAGTCAATTGTATATAATTACTTATATGTATATAATGCTTGTTCCTGTGTATACATGTATATATGCATATATATGAAATATTAATGCCCAGTGATTTCACCATTATTGTATAAACAAGTATAGATTATGATAAAGTAAACCAATATTGGCGTTAGAAGAACTCAGGTTTGAGTGCTGACACCTCTACTTTCTGTGTGATCTTGAACCTTTCTGAGAGTCAGTTTCTACTCGTAAAATGGAAATGGAAATGCTTACATCAAAGGTAGTTATAAACATACAAGTACAACATTCCAATGCTTAATACATAAAGTGCTGGGCATTTGTCAGCTTAAAATTATAAAGCCAAACAGGATGATGTGTTTTTGTTCTAGGCTGGCAAATACATAATATATATATTTGTAATGTAATAAAATGTAATATAATATATTAAAATCACTGAAAGTTCCACCATATTCAAAATGTTTTGTGAGAGTTGGGAAAGATCACAGAAGCCTTTAGTGAAAAAGAAAGTTGATATTTGTGCTCAACCTGGAAAGGTTATAGATAACATTGTTAATAGATTTTCAAATAATCAAAGAGAAGCCATGACTGCATGTTCCAAATCTGGAAAGACCTATCAAAATTTGGAATATTGGCTTCTCTCTGTATGCTCTTTAGTTCTCACCAACATGAAATAAGGATTTTGGACATTAGGTTTCTAGGTCCATTCCAATTCTGATCTCCTGTTATTCCTATTTAGCCTGATGCTTTAGTTCACTTACTCTTTGATACCTCCCCTTGGATCTGTAAAGCTTTACTCTCCTGCCAGAAATAAGTAACCAGTGGCAAAAGTGGCTATCTAGGCTTTTTTAAAAAACTGAAGTATAATTGAGGCATCTGGGTGGCTCAGTTGGTTGAGTGTCCAATTCTTGGTTTTGGCTCGGGTTGTGAGCTTGGATCATGAGACCGAGCCCTGCACTGGGCTCCGTGCTCAGCAGGCAGTCTACTTGGGATTCTCTCTCTCCCTCCACTCTCTCTCTCTCTCAAATAAATAAATCTTTTTTAAAAAATGAAGTATGATTGACACACAAAGTTACATCAGTTTCAGGTGTACAAAACAGTGATTCAACAATTTTGTTATGCTATACTCACCACATGTATAGCTATCATCTGTTACCATACAATGCTATTACAATACCATTGACTATATCTCTATATTCCTATGACTTATTCATTTAGTAACCGGAAGCCCACACTTCCCACTCCCCTTCACCCATTTTGCCTATCCCCCTATCTCCCTTCCCTCTGTTTATTTTATATATATATATATATGTGTGTATATGTATATATATATATACATATACATATATATAAATAATCTTCTTTAACATCTTCTTTAACCATTCATCTATGGATGGACACTTGGGTTGTTTCCATATCTTGGCTTTTTTTTTTTTTTTAAGATTTTATTTATTTAGCAATATATGTTAAGAAAAAAAGAAGAAGAAGAAGAAGGTAGCGGGAGGGGAAGAATGAAGCAGGGGAAATCGGTGGGGTGGACGAACCATGAGAGACGATGGACTCTGAAAAACAAACTGAGGGTTCTAGAGGGGAGGGGGGTGGGAGGATGGGTTGGCCTGGTGGTGGGTATTGAGGAGGGCACGTTCTGCATGGAGCACTGGGTGTTATGCACAAACAATGAATCATGGAACACTTCATCTAGAACTAATGATGTAATGTATGGAGATTAACATAAGAATAAAAAAAAAGATTTTATTTATTTATTTGACAGAGAGAGGCACAGTGAGAGAGGGGACACAAGCAGGGAGAGTGGGAGAGGGAGAAGCAGACTTCCCGCTGAGCAGGGAGCCCGATGCGGGGCTCGATCCCAGGACCCTGAGATCATGACCTGAGCCGAAGGCAGACGCTTAACGACTGAGCCACCCAGGCGCCCCTCCATATCTTGGCTTTTGTAAATAATGCTGCAGTACCATAGAGGTGTATATATCTTTTTTGGATAAGTGTTTTTCTTTTCTTTGGATAAATACCCAGTGAAATTACTGAATCATATGACAGTTCTGTTTTAAAATTTTCAGGAACTTCCATACTGTTTTCCACAGTGGCTGCACCCCATTAACAATGTAGGAGGGTTTCCCCTTTTCTACATCCTCATCAAAGTTTGTTATTTTTTATCCTTTTGATAATGGTCATTGTGAGAGGTATGAGGTGATACTTCATTGTGGTTTTGATGTGTATTTCCTAGGTTTTGTTTTCATTATGCTAAAGTTCCTTCTATCAATTGCACAGGTCCAAGAGAGCTGGCTTCCTTTTCTTAGCATCATAAACATTCCCTCCTCTTCTGAATACCACCTACAGTAATGCTCTGTGACCATTACTACACAGTAAATATTTACTGAGGATGACAGGTAGGTTTTTAGTCAAACAAACCATGAATATGAGAGTCATTATTAAATATTGAGCTCATCTTTTAGAAAATGTCTGGCACCTGTAGTCAATCAATAAATATTTGTTGACTAAATGAATGAATATGTTGATTGAACTGTGGGACAAAGTTGAACACAGAACAGAGGACCAATTTCTATGTGAGTGACAGGGGAAAAAAATTCTTTGCTGTAGACAGTCTGTTGCTTCCTAAAAGGACCTATCTTTTATATTTCTGAATGGAGTGAGAACCAGAATCCTTGGTAAAGAAACCAAGGGATCATTTGTTTGAGATATGTGCACACATGTGTGTGTGCAGGCGGGCGTGTATGTGTGTGTGTATGTGTGTGTGTGTGTGTGTTGGGAGAGAAATGGGAGGGTAATGAAAGCAGAAAACAGCTTGACTGACTGAAAAGCCTGTAGAGAAAGAAAAAAAAAAAAGGACTGTTTGCATTGAGGGGAGGTAAAAATAGGACACTGGAAGGAAATTTGGATGCGTTTATAAAGTTTGGCCACATGGTGTCTGATACAGACTATTTTTCATGGGTCTTCATGAAACAGTAAAAATATCAATTTCTCTTTAATATAATGTAGAGTTGGTTGTTCCTAGGATATGTCAAAATGCTGAGCTTTGCTCCTCCAAAGGTGGTGAATGAGGAGCTTGTCACATCCTGTTTACAGATGCTAACAGGGCTATTTGCTCCAGGCAATCCCGCAGAAGCCAAGCTCATGTGCCTTTTATATCAGCTCTCTTGATTTTTAACATTCTTCAATGGGGAAATAAAAAGTACTAAATTACCCTTGCTCCCCAAAGCCCCTCCATCCTACCATACACACACACAAATCTCAGTACACTACAATACTAAACCAGCATATTCCTAGAGGGACCAGCTGGTCAGAGAACACAATCAGAGTTTTCACAAAAAAATCTGCTGGATGTCCAAGAAACTTTAAATAAAATGAGGTGGGGTGGGGGAAACTCATCCAAAGGGAGTGTTTGCTTTGAGATCTGCACTTATATTTTAATCTTTTGTATATGTGTCAACCCATTTCTTGAGCTATTTGACTTAGGGTCTGAATGTTTTGTTGAAGAACAGATGAGCAGTTTATACCCTTTGAAAATAAAATTTATTCTGACAAGAGAAGTGTAGTAAATTATTAAGAATACATTTAAGCATGTGTAAATCAGCAGCTTAAAAACAGATGTTACTAGGATAATATGATAAATTCAAATCAACTCCACTTGCCATATTTGCTAGACAATGGTCAGTTTGGTTCAACATTCCAAATTGTTCAAAACATTTAAAATGGGATACGTGGCAGTTATTTCAGAATGAAGCTAAGGACAATAACTTTTAAAAAGAAGATTTATTGGAAAATCTATGAGACCATCCTAACTCACAAATTGGCACGTAAATTTCTGCATGTACGCTATAACTTTCGAGAAAGAGAATACTTTGAGTGATATTGTTAGCTTTGTTATTAGTTATGTGACCTTAAATAAAATCAGATTTTTTAAAAAATATACTGCAGTTCAGCCCTTCCACTAATTCAGATTTGCTCTGCAGTCCTCATAATTAGCACAATTAATGACATTACCATTCCTTTTAATTATCCATTCATTACAAAATTTAACTATGTGTTATTGCTCATATAACTACATATTTTGCTAGGCATTGAAACTACACAAATCAATGAAACCGAAATCTTTCCTCTTCAATTCACTGGATAGCCGGGTAAGTGGATATGCAAAAGATAAAGAGATGATAAAAAATGGCAAATATTAATTCAATACCTTCTATGTGCCAGATACCCTTATAGGTACTAGTAATCTAATAGTTAATAAAACACAATGTCCCACTCTCATGTACTTCTATCAAGGAAGGTATGCAAGTGCTAGACATATGTGATGCATAATTTAAAAAAATGAAAATGCTTTGCTTTCTATGTAGAATATAGATTCTATATTCTATATTCTAAATTCTATATTCTATATAGAATATTATTGAAATCCCAATTGAAATTCAACAACTTCAGTTATTGCTATAGTATCCCAAAGGATATTGTGCAACGTAACAGAAGAGATGCCAACTGAGAATCAGAATGCACCTTTGACATTAACTTAGTTTATGCAATTAGGTAGGTAATTTAACATAGCCAGGTCACATTTTCTTCATCAATTTTATCTGTAAAGTGAGAGGATGGATCATTATATAAGATGTCTCTAACACCAAACTCAGCATTTCTGAAATTATAGCCTTCATCTAATCCAGGGATATTTGTTGAGATAACTACAAACAGTAAGGGAGGAAAAGGGGGGTCAATGAGTAATAATAAAATACTATTTCCACAGGAACAATGTTAATCAAGGAAAGATGGGTGCTGTAGTAGTTACTATGGCTGTTTACCAAGTATTTCCAGTTTTGTTTTGTTTTTTTGTTTTCTTCATTCTGGAAGTATGGTCAGATTGCCCTTGAATTTGGGCCCGCAGGGGACCTGAGTAGCCTGAGTGGAGACAGTGAGAAGCAGAGACTCCTGCTGACCTGAGATGGACATATGATCTGAGAAAGACTTTGTTATTTTGAGCCTCTGTGTTTGTTAACACAGCATAAACATACCCACCTTGACTGATATGGGGACTATATTAGTTCCCCCCTGCAAACGGTATTACCAATAGATCTCTTCTTGTCTTCTCTCTCCTTTGTATGTAAAGTTCAAAAGGTTGACTCCTACTAGTTTATGGCGATTACAAAAAAGGGAGAGAGATATTTGATCTTATTATATACACAACTTGCTAGAGGTTTAGTAAACTTTTCAGACTGAAAATTGAATGTTCTTTTATCCTTCATTCTTAAACTTAATTTGGTCACCTTGGGCAGACTTCATGAGTAGTATCATTTAAACATATACTCCAAAGGTCCAGCATGGCTTGTAAAAACTCAGCAGAAATTTATTGTAGATGCTAGACCCAGAACCCCTGTTTTGATTCCCCCCTTCCTGCCATGAAGACTGCATTACTCCTTTATAATATTTTTTCAGCCCAATTAGAGATCCTTCTAGATGTAATAATCCCAAGATCTTTGAGTGTTAGAATTATCAAGTCATTATTTTCTTCTAGAAGTTTCCTCAAGCATGTAAAACTGCCCAGCCTGTATCAGGCTGACTCATTTAGAACCTGTCTGTTCATACACCACCCACCTCTAACATGTGGGACTCCAACACCAAGTTGGAGTCTCCCACACATTAAATCCTGGTTTACAAAATCCAACCCACAATATAACACCTGTCAGCAATAATATTATGACTGTAACTCACGTTGTTCAAGTGCTGACCACAGCATTATGAAAAGATTATATTTTGTGATATTTTTATGATTTATTCAGAAGCAAAGGAGGGGGTGAAGAAAAGAAACATGGATGGTCATGAGTTGCTGGTTAATGGCCTTTTCTGATCTGCTTCCAGTGTTCAGACCTGAGACACACTACACTAATCTGTTCGGAAAGAAATAATGATCCCATTCATCACCTCTAAGTAATAATTCATAAAGTCTGAACTATGTTACTGATCATGTGTCTTTTTATGCCAGCTTTATTTCTGCTGGTAAATAACAATCCATTTAATTACAGAAATAAATCTGCTATGCCATCACCACAAACTTGAAAGTGATAAAAAGTTTAATAAAATAAGCCCCAGAAATAGAGAACTCAATTAGATGTCATTCTTTGGCCTGAACATTATTTTACTTTAGTTCTTAAAAGACCTTCTCACCCCCCTAAACATGGCTGAGGAATGGAGATGATTGCTAGTCCTTCTTATTAGTAGTTAGCTCTTCTGAGTTCTCTTTGTTAAAAAACTATTTAGTTTCTTATTAGTCTCAGGCTCTTTGTCAAACAGACTGAACTCTTGCCTATGTTGTATATTCTTTTCTTTCTCACCATGTTTTCCTTTTTTTTTTTTTTCTTTTTTGCTATGATCTTCCTGTCCTAGAAAAGGTAATTTCACACATACTGAATTACTGCAATTTAGGTCAGAGAGACCAGACACCATGAAAATAAGATCTTTATTTAGAAAAAGAAGTTTCTGATCTATTTCTCTTGTTAAGCTTGTGAGAGTCTCACCTTCTTTGTGTTATGGCTATTGCAAAAAAAAAAAAAAAAAAGACATTTTTAAGGCATCCTTTAAATAAGTCCAGAGAGGTACAAATATGCTAGTGTCTTTCCATAATGCTGTTCAGGGTAAATAAGACTACATTATAGGAAACAAAGGGCTCTGATTTGGATCCTTCTCTTTATGTCATTGGCAAACCTTCCATGCTTTAGTTCAAACCAGATCTGATGTTCTGTCTTTTTATGCAAAAGTTATGGAGGAGTTTGGTGTACTACGACTATATTGGTTTTGGCAGTTTGTGAAGGTTTACGGGATTATATTGCAGGGTTAAATTTTATTTTGTATTTGCTAATAAATATTCATTTCTTTTTTGTGAGGAGGCATATTCACACACTATACTGGTACTGTTCCAAGAGCTTTACAAAAATTGCACCATTTTATCAAATACAACAATATTCTATTTCCTAACTGAAGGAAACTAAGATTTTGAGAGTTCAGGCAACTCAACCAAGATTACACAGCTCAAAACTGCTATTGTCAGGACTAAATCCTCACGGTTGAACACTGGGAAGTTCTAACTCCATTATTTCTTTTTTTTTTTTGTCTACCTCTGCCATCCTCTGCCACCATATAACTAAACATAGTGACTAAATTCAGTTAATAGATATTGTTGAAAGGCTTCCATGGACTAAGTGCCATGTCAGATGCTGTAGGACATTAACAGGGGATAAAAAAGAAACTCACAATCAAGTAATGGTGGAGCTAGTCTTACATTAGTCAGAAGTCTCCAATGAGAGAAATATAAAGTGAGCAGAGATAGTTGTTTTCCTTTTTTTTTTTTCTTTTTTTAAGAATTTATTTATTTGACAGAGAGAGACATAGCGAGAGAGGGAACACAAGCAGGGGTGGGTGGGAGAGGGAGAAGCAGGCTTCCCACTGAGCAGGGAGCCCGACTGGGGCTCAATCCCAGGACCCTGGGATCAAGACCTGAGCTGAAGGCAGACACTTAACAACTGAGCCACCCAGGCGCCCGTTTTCCTTTTTTTTGACTGACAACCTGGTCCAAATGTTTACTCTTTACCCTGGAGTGACATACCACTAACAGAAAGATGAAACTATTTGCTAGATTTTATTATTTTATTTTATTTTATTGCTAGATTTTAGTCATAGCTTTCTACCAGATGCCTCAAGACCCTATCAAAGACTTTATAGCATCCCTCGATATATTGAGGCTGTCCAGAGGAACAGTATCTCTATGGGAAATGTAAAGAGAAAATGAAAAGATGAAAACAGATCCTGAATTAAGCTCATATGACTCTGTTGCCAGAGAAGGCAATGCTGATGACTTCACATATATTTGAGCCTAAGTTGAAGCCTTGAAATCTATGCTTGGGGCCTGATCCTGGTGCTGCTCTTTAAGGTAAAATGAGAAATACCTTTCCCAAAATGATAACTTTAATCTTTTAATAAAACCTAATGGAAGTGCCCACTATATGCAATATCCTATACTAAACACCAGGGATTCAGAGGGAAACACAACTTACCTATAGTCTTCGATAAGAAGCTCCCAGACTAGTGAGGGAGACAGATGTTAAAGCATATTAATGCACAAATAAAAATCTAATTATATGTGATGATTAGGACTATAATCAAAGGTGGATGTGGTAAGGAGCTAGTGAGAATAACTAAGATAAACTATTTCGGGTTGATGGTCCAGTGTCTCATTGTGTAGCCATCGTTCCGTCTGAATGTTTTTCTCCCTCCTACATGATCACCTTCACAAACTATGTGGTGATGTTTGGTGTCATTTTGAAGATACAGCCAGTGTATTTATATGCAATGTTTTTGATTTGTTGTAAGGGTTTACCATATCTGGAATCTCTGTCACTAGGCTCATGACCAGCCTGCTTGGGATACCTTGATTTGAGAGTTTGAATTATGCCAAAGAAAATGTATATGTTTACCTTTAAATTCTAACTTATTTATATACAACAAAACATGAATTAACTTTCTACCTAGCAAGCAATGTCAATTAAAGCATGATTTATAGTATAATGTCTTTGACTACCTAGCCTTTGAATTTATTATTTTTTAATTTTTTTAAAGATTTTATTTATTTATTTGAGAGAGAGAGAGCTCGCGTGCACAGGAGCAGGGGGGAGGGGCAGTGGGGCAGAGGGAGAAACAGACTCCCCGCTGATCAGGGAGCCTGATGCAGGACTCTTAATCCCAGGCCCCAAAGGCAAATGCTTAACTTACTGAGCCACCCAGGTGCCCCAGCCCTTGAATTTAGAACATACTATATTTTAAATCTCTCATAGCAAATCTGAAGCTAAATCAAGAATATTCTAAGTATTTTTTAAGGCCAGTGATAACATTATGATGTCCAAATCCTATCCATGAATATGTAAATAAATGTAAATGTTATCACATACCGAAAGTACCTTTTACATCAAACACATTCAGTTACACAGGTATTTATTGAAGTACAGTGAAATAATGGTAAAAAAATAACAACATAATTATTAGTCATTCCCACCATGACAGTAGGCAGATTGGTTCAGTGTAAAGATATGGGAATGATACTACTCTCATATTAATTCATGTCACTCAGAAACCTGAGAGCCAAATCCCTGTGTATTATTCTCCTATAACAAAATTTAGAAAAGGGTGATAAAAGGGAATAAAAAAAGCAGATTCCTTGTCCCTTAACTTCAAAGTTGGGAAAATGTCAACCATTCTGGAGGAATTCAAGAAACACTTGATGGCAAAACAATAAAGAGTGACATGATCAATAGCATTCTTTTTTTTTTTTTCCTATTATGAAGTTTGAAGGGTTTCCATTTACTAATAAGATTGGACAAACTATTTACTTTTGTTTTCATTAAAAATAGAAATAGTTATAGATGATACAGAGGAGAAATCTACAATCTGTAACTTATCCTGTAAGAGATCCTAAGTGACACAGTTCAAGTTGCAATTTTCAGCTCTGAATATGTTTCATAATAAAGGCACAGAACTAAAATCTTGATGGACACATAATATACCAGGTTGTCATGGACAAAGGATAAGATACTTCCACTATAACTTCTGAAAACATTGTATTGGTGGTCTTCCCCATACTCCCAAGATTAATCAGAAATTACTGTTTGATGTTTCCTACAGCTTCAGATAGGAACACTAAATCTTTTCAATTCATGATTAGATGTTCAACATTCTCGTTGATTATTTTAATCACATCACACACAGAAGTACTTCAGTCATCCAATATTTCCCAGGAGGCACAGCCTCAATTGCTATCTCTAATCTTTTTTAGAGCACCCTCTTCTGCCGCTGTTCATTAATTAAACATAGTTTTGCTGATACTTCTTTTGGCTGCTGTTCTCCCAGAAGCTGCCCGATCACTTGTCATCAAATTGTGTCCTTCATCTCAACCACATTGGTTCACCATCAATTATTTCCCTCCTTCAAAATTATGTTCCTCTCTTATAATATTCTTTTATGACTTGATAAATCTTTACAGTCAAATTCCACCTCATTTATTCAAATTACTATCCTTCAAAGTTCTTTGTAATCATTTCCTTATTCCCCAGAGGAGTTTAAGACTCCAATATCAACTGAAGACATACAAAAGTAAATGCCCAGATTAAAGAGTAAATTTCAAGCCAGAAGCCAAGTCTAATGCCAAAAATCTGTGTCAGTCAGAAAAAAGCAGGAACTAGGATAATCATATGGGTTTCTTAATTTATTTTCATTCATTGAATTTATTCATTCAATAAGCAAATATTTATTAGAGTACCAATACTGTGTCAGACATGATTCTGGCAAAGTAGAAATAGCATTTTTTGGCAGACAGTATTTTTCAGTGTGGTCACGCTCACATGCTCTTCTCACTATGTAATTCTGATGCTTCTCCTATAGTGAAAGGATGATCTATATTCTTTCCCCATGAATCTGCATGGGCTTGCAACTGTGCTGGAACTAATTATTTGACTCCTGAAGCTAGACCAAAAAAGCATTTCTGCCTGGATGATTTTTTTTTTTTTTTTTTTTGGCCTGGATCTTTTTGTGACACTCACTTAGAAGCCCTAAGCTACTACGTAAGCAGGCTGACTATCCTGAGGCAGCCATACTGTGAGGAAGCCCTAATGAGCAGCCAGCAAGAAATGACACCACCAGTTTGGTTGGGTTCACTACAACAGCTGTCAACAATTTGCCAGTCATGTGAGTGAGCCATCTTGAAAATGGATCCCCAGCCTCAAGTCAAACTACCCCAGTTGACTCTGCATGGAGCAGAGCAGTCATCCTGGCTGAGCCCTGACCAAATTGTACATTCAATAATTATTTTTGTTTTAATGACTGAGTTTTTGAGCACTTTGTTACTACGAGACAGGTAATGGGTACATCCCAGACTTCAGAGCACTTACAGCTTATAGTGGAAGACAGAAAATGTTACCAACTTACATTTATATTACATATTGTGGTATACACAATGTTTTCATATAGTTTATCATGTTAGGGTTAGTGGATAAGAACTTATACCCCAGGAAGCCACACTTCCAACTGAAACAACAACTTCATGTGAATTAGAAATAGCTACTCCTTCCTCATGAACTTCACTGTTATTTACTGGAATACATGAGATACTAATCTAGTATCATCATGAACATGAGAGGAGGCACCCCTAAAGTTATGTGTGGAGTGTACTTACAGCCCACACCGAAATGTGGCATTCAAAAAGTCCCAAAAAGTCAGAAATAAAGTCCAGGAAACCAGAACCAGAACCCCAGAAAATAATTTAATGCCTTTTGACAGAACACTCTTCCTAAGCCTTAATAAAGTCATGACCTACAAATTCTACTACTGGGAAGTGTTCTTTTTAACTTCCAGGTCTGGATTCTAATAATAATAATGATACTACTATACTACCACAATGCTACTACTAATACATTTATTGATCAGTACTAATTATTAAATATTTTATTGAGTACTACATAAACACACACACACACACACACATATATATACACACACACATATTTTCTCATTTAATCATCAAGCAATCCTATAGGATAAATACATCAACATTTCATGGAAAAGGAAACTGAAGCATAATTAAGTGAACTCAATTGCTCAGAGATATACAACATGTGAACCATAGTGTTATATGTGAACTGATAGCCTCAATTCATGGCATACACTCTTAAAGACTGCATATCTTGTCCTCTTTTGTGCTGTGGTAAGCAGTGTGATGGCTACCATTCATAGTTTACTCATCTTAACTGCCCAATTTATTGCTAGTTCCTGAGGGCAAAAATCAGGTCTTAGTCACCATTTTATCTGTATAATCACCAATGAAGTACCTGGAACATGTGTGCTTGGTGCCCAATAAATAACTGTTACCTCAATGCATGAAAGAATGAATTATATAAGTCACTTCTCCTCCCTGATCTATTAATATCCTCAGTGAGAAGAAAAGCAGTTTATGTAGATGGTCAGGAATATCTTTTTCAGTTCTGGTAAAGCTGGAACTGAGAATTTTCATTCATTTTTTCCTATCCCCAGACTAGAAAATAGTAAAATTTCATAGGGTTGTACTGAGACTGCCTTCTTTTCTTAGCATTGGGGGTTTCCTGTACTACTTTAGTGAAATAGATCATACACTCTGGATCCTTGAGAGACACCCAGGTGAAAGTTGTTCTTAGAGATTGGTGGGGAAATAGAAAAATCCTCTGCACCCACAGGGCTTGGCAGTTTACAGTCAGGGCAGAAAGAGGTCAGAATTGGGATGCCATTATCACTCTTTTGGATCTCTTTGGTCCTCAGGAACAACCCACGTAGGACCTCCTCACCATGTAAACCACAAGTAGGAGAAATGGGAAGCCAAAGCTCCTCTTGCAAGGTAGCAAAATGAACTCCACTTTTTATATTCTAGCTCTTGAAATTTGATATGTAAAGTCTATGGAATGCTGAGTCAGCTTTAGAAGGGAGATGATCCAGCTCTGCTACTTAGTCTAATTTTGCATTTTTTTTTTTAATTGGGGGAAGAGGAGGGCTGTATTAAGTTCATTGCCAAGCAAAATTACTCAGCATAAATCTCCCCTGTTGAGCTCTCACAAATGAGAGACGTGGATCTATGTCCCGGATTCTCTGCTCCATTTAGGTGTCATAGTCATCCCATCAAAGTCATTTTTTTTTTTTTTTCTGAGAAATGCTCACATTTTTGCCTCTCTGCAATCTATTGACTACTCTCTCATGTAATTTCCCTGGGCTTCCTGGGTTGTTACATTCTACTATTTTCTCAGTAATGACCTTAGAAAAGGAATTTGTTATCTATAGGACATAGTTCATGCCCTCCTTTTCTTACTTCATATTCTTGTCAAGTTTTCTGTAAAATGAGTCATTTCTTTTGCTCACTAACATGGTAAAATTAAAGTTGCCACCTTCGGCAGGGGAAGGAAACAGCCTAAATGAGTAGAAAACATTTTTTGATTAAAGGGTTAATATATGGCAGTTTGACACTATAGATATTTAAACATTCTCTCTGTCCAGAAGCACAAGTATTAAATTACTTTCTTACTAAGTCTTCCTCCAGTAGAATGCACCTCTCTTTCCTTTATGGTGTCAAATACATATTTATTTTATTGCTAACAGTTTGGTAAATTCCTGGAAGTTATACCTCTGTTATGAGCTTTATTGCTCTGTGATTTCTTAGAGGCCATTTGTTACGGACCCTTGTAAATATTGACCCTTTGTGTCTGTTATCACAATGTTGTCGACAAGCAATTTTGTGAAGCCTTCCAAGACTTTTTCTCCCAGGGTTATCCAATTGCCTCACTCACATTAAATTTTGGATATCAGCCAATTTGTTCCAAATGAATGCGAGAGACTACGAAACCCTTGCTTACTGGGTTTCTACCCCCCACCCCTTGTCCCTTCTTCGTTCTTTGACAACAGCATCTAATGACACACTCTCTTCTGTTTCCATGGCTAGTAACCCTGAGGTCGCTTTTGAGTCAGATTCTTTCTTTGAGATGAACATTAGTCAGACCATTAGGAATTCATATATATACAGCTTGGCACAGAGATATACACAGAAAATTGGAATGATGGTCACACACTGTCCTGTGTCTTTGGTTCCCTTGTTGCGTTTAGTCTGCCTCATTGTGTGGAAACACTGGGCTCCCTGCTTCTTTCTAACGTTTGTTTGGTACATTTTGGATTGCTTATAGCCTCCTAATAAGATCTGAGCCCACACATCTCCTCTCATTTATACCTGTCAGGCAGAACTACAGAATTTTTATAAATGTGGATGACTTCTTTACTGCTTGGCCATCCTCCCTCTTCCTTCCTTTCTTCCATTTATTTATTAGACATTTATTGAACACCTATTATGAACCAGGCATTGTTCCAGACACTTGGGCTAGCTTGCTCAGCAAAAGAGATGCCTAATGCTTATATTTTAGGAAGGCAGGGAAAAGAGGGAAGAAGGAAGGAAGGAAGAAGGAATGAAGGAAGGAAAGCAGGGAAGGAGGGAGAGAGGGGAAAGGAAAGGAAAGGAAAGGAAAGGAAAGGAAAGGAAAGGAAAGGAAAGGAAAGGAAAGGAAAGGAAAGGAAAGGAAAGGAAA
>NW_023270855.1:11206089-11362271 GCF_011800145.1 Mirounga leonina
AAGGAAAGGAAAGGAAAGGAAAGGAAAGGAAAGGAAAGGAAAGGAAAAGGAAAGGAAAGGAAAGGAAAGGAAAGGAAAGGAAGAGAGGGAAAGAAAGAAGAAAAAGATACTATGAACAGGACAACCATTAACAGTGATGAATTCTCTAATGGCAATTAGAAAGGGTAATGTAATTGAGAGTGACAAGGAACAGGGAAGACTATCAGAGAAGACTTCTGAGTTGAGTTGAAATGATCATGATAAGAGAAAAAGTAAGCCATGCAAGGTTTTACAGTAAGAACATTCCAGGCCAATGGAACAGCATATGCCATGATGGGGGAGGGGGGATTGGCTTGATAAAAGGACAGAAATAATATAATAAAAATGGTAAAAACCAAACTTGAGAGCCAGAAGGCACTGCATCCCACCCCTGTTACCAGAGAATGAGTAATGACATTTCAAAGAAGACAATGATCATCTATTTTCTCTATTTATTTGTCTCAATGATACGTGGCAGAACTCAGCTTAATCCACTCAACACTGATCTAAAAAATCTGTGAGACTGCCATTAGGTAACTAACTCAGTATATCTGGTTCCATTATATTACCTCAGCCCTTCCTTCCCACCTCTTTTCATAAGAAAATATCTTTGAACTCTACAGAAACATGCTTGCCTGATACAACACAACACCAAACAAAGTTTGAGAATTAGGAGGTGGAAATATATGCACATGTGTGCCAAGAAACAGGTACAAGACTACTGTGCTATTCATAAGAAACAACCAAATGTTATTCTTTCTAAAATACATTTTAGGATATTTATACAGTAGAATAAATTGTGACATATTTATACAATAGAATAGAAATGACCCAAGTAATGCTACAAACAAGAACATGAATGAATATCACAAATGTAGAGTAGAGTTGCATGAAAGGAACCAGACATAAAAGCATACATACTATTATGATTCAGGTTACTTCAGGTTACAGACTAAAAAACCCAGCATTTTTGGATGCATGTGAATGTGCTCAAAGGAGACAAAGAAAAGCAAAGTAATAGTCACAACCCTATGAGGAAAGACAGTAGGGGTGAGAAGGAAAGGAGTTGGAATTGGGGTTGATGTAGTTTGGGAATGTTGGTGAGGTCTGGAGCCCATGGCCAAGAAAGAATTCTTGAGTTGTCTCTGATGCAAAAAGGTGATTTTATTAAAGCACGGGGACAGGACCCGTGGGCAGAAAGAGCTACTGCACTGGTGCTGTGAGAGGTGGCTGATTATATACTTAGGAGTTGGAGGAGGTAAGGACAAAGGGAGGTGCCTAAAAGGACTTTCATATGCTAAAGAAGACCCTCAGGATACTGGAGGCCTTGCTATTGTCAAGCTCAGGTTGTTTTTTCCTCTAGGAAAGCATTAAGACAGTTGGGAGTTTTCTGGAGAAATGTTAGACTCTTCCTATTCCAAGTCTTTGTCAATAGGCTGCAGGTTTTAAAAGAAACTTTGTTTACATTTCCTTATGCCTCTGTTTTCCACATCACTTATGGAGGGGAAGGTGATGTTAGGGCTCCATGAAATTGAATTATGGGTCTCTGAAAGTTAGGCTATTGATAAGAATGCTTTTTCCTTGTAAATCACTAAGACATTGGTAAACTGATGGAGACTCATGTCTAGCAGGACTGTGATCTCTATGAGTTAACCGTTTGTTTTTCCCTTCCTTTAGCTTTAGGACAACCAGGAGTACCTGAGGAATGTCACATATATCCCACCCGGGAGGGGGGAGGTGGGTTGTGGGGTGTCAGCTTGTGCTTTACCCTCAGCTTGCCTTCTGCTCCCTCCTCAGGGTGGGCTGTTTAGCGATTTTGGGGAGTAGGCAGTCACCAATATAAGGCCTGAGTAGCATTACACGGGTGCTCTTTTTATGGTAAATTACTGACCTATATTTCTTTTATGGCAGACTCATCTATATGGATACAATATTTCACAATAAAAAATTTGTTAAAAACAGAATAACAGTTTCTGGCACACACTAAATATCCCATTTATTAAAGCAGATGGTAATATTAGTTTGGAAAAGACATTTCTCCTCATTTGCGGAAGGAAGGAGTAAGTGAAATGTTTTCCAAATGCCCTTATAGCTCAGAAGAAAGAAAAAAAACTATTTTAAGAAATAGTTTAACCTAATGAGTCTATTAGTTTACTCTGGACTCAGTTCCCTGAATATAACATGAAATCAAGACATGTCTTTGTCCAAATTATTTGGAAATAATAAAAAATAAATAAATAAATACATATTTGTTAATGCTAGGTAGGTTAGATCTCACTATGTGTTCTAAAGACAATTTCTATTTTGCATTTCTTTACATGCATATAATTGATGGATTTAATGCAATAGTTTGAATAGTCTGCTAGTAACAACTGAATGGGGTTAGAGGCCATTCTTGACATGACTGCTGTTGGATCATTGACATCTGTGGTATATGGCACATAGCAGGCAATGAAGAGTGTTTGTGGTTCTGCTGACTGAAGTCATACTATCTCAGGACTTTTATAAGTTAAAGTAATATTAGCTGTTGGAACAGATACACCCAAATTCTCAGTGATGAGTAACAGTTTTACTAGCAAGGTCTGGAGAGGTGGTGTTCACATGTGGTCACTGATGACGGAGGGTCTGCCAAAATAATTAATTGTGCCTCAGGTTGAGTACCTACTGACAGCCAATTGGCAGAGGGGGATAAGAGAGATACATGGAAGATCATGTAGGAGGATTTTTGGGAGACAAACCTGAGAATGCCACACATCACTTCTGCCCACATTTTCTGAGAAAAATCCTGTAACATGGCACCCTATAGATGCAAAGGGGGCTGGGCAATGTACACCTTGTCTGGAAAGTTCCATCGTGGCAAAAAGACCCTCTGGAAGATTTATCCATCATGAACTTGAAGTGGACAGCTGGCAGAGCCTGCTATAAGACTATTCTTTTTTTTTTCAACCAGCCTTATTCTCCACTAGCTAAACTCTAAGCCCGTGAAGGGAAAGGGATTGGATCAGAGTTTGAAAGGATATGACTTCCCTCCTCTTCAAGCCATCCTTTAGTGTGACCAATGCAGATGATTACTTTGTGTTTTAAGAAACCAGAATGAGGGCGCCTGGGTGGCTCAGTTGGTTAAGCGACTGCCTTCGGCTCAGGTCATGATCCTGGAGTCCCGGGATCGAGTTCCGCATCGGGCTCCCTGCTGGGCGGGGAGTCTGCTTCTCCCTCTGACCCTCCTCCCTCTCATGCTCTCTGTCTCTCATTCTCTCTGTCTCAAATAAATAAATAAAATCTTTAAAAAAAAAAAAGAATCAGAATGAACAAATATTTATGTTTTTGCTCAATTGTGAGGATGTAAATATATGTGCACACACGCACGTGCACACACACACAGAAGCCTTGCTTAGAGTTTTTGAGAGAATGTATCAAAACATTCACATTCAAAACAGAACAGTTCTGCTGAGAGATTAATCTTCATTCTCACACAATGCTGGGTGAAATTTGAAAGTATAACCTTGATTCCTTGATTCATACCAACAAAGGAATATTTCCAAGAACCCCTGTTCCACATCAAAATCTTAATTTGTTAAAACAAACAATACCCTCTCTTTTGTAAATGCTTAATACATTTTCAGACTATCCCTAAACTGTATGTTCTTTGTTATTAAAAGTCAGCTGTAGACATGTTAGCCATTCAAGACAGGAGATTTTACAAAATTTTAAATTCCTAATAGGCTACCCTAGAATGCTGAATGATCACCAAGAACTGGAAGTCGTGGGAATTCTGCTTCTGTGATGCCAAATTAGAGCTTGCAAAACCTCTGGCATCACCAACATATAAAATAGCATCGCAGCACAGGGGTGATTTAAACATGAAAAACAGGTACAGGTAATGTGGTTTAGAACCAAATCACTGAAGTACTGAAGATTAAACAGAATTAATGAATTTTATGCTGCAGTCTCCATAAATGAGCCAACAAATATGCAGCAAAATCCTGAACTGCAGCCTTGAAATAAAGAGCTTAATGTAATTCAGTGCATATTGGTTGCCTAGAAACTAACTTGGAAGGGGGTTGGGGAGGGAAGACTACAAAACATGAAGGGTTCATAGGTTTAATAAGGAAATTATTAACTCTGAACTGCTTGGTGATATGATATATATGTTCGACAATGCTCTCTTCTCCTAAGAGCTCCTTAATGTATCAGAGAGCAAGGTTAGAAGGCACGCAGAAGAAGCTGCTATAGAATGACTGGACAGTGGTTAAGGCTTCAGGCAACCAGTGAGAGCAAACACCATCATCATATTCAAAACTGCAGTCATTGTAACCAGAGATCATCTCAAATTGTTGACAAACTGCATCTGTCAGTAAAGCTTGCTCATGTACTTTTCCTAAATTCTCTTCCTACATACAGCTCAGGACTTGACTCCTACATGAGACATTTCCTCATTTCATTACAACACTTAGGATGTTAAAAATAAAAAGTAGAAATGGACAGGTAAAGAATGGGAGAGTTAGAAGACAACTGAATAGCTTTTAGATTAGGAAAGTTGAATGGGCGGAGGAATGGGGCACGCATCTTCATCCAAAAGCCTTTTGGAAAAGAAGGAACTAGTTTTTAAGTTTTAATTGCAAACCACAATATGTGAAGGGGTCACTTCCCCATTGTTAGTCCAGCTTGTTGTTTTTTATTTAGATACAGAAGCTGAGGAGGTGATGCTCAGAAGGCATTTCATGAGTAGCATTTTAGCATTTCCTCTCAAACCACTGAATAAATAGCCCTGTCAGCTTTAGCATAGTGAATACATAGGAGATACTGTTCTTTAGCAACTTAGCTTAAAAGAGTTGCTTAGGGAGGACATATTTCATCCTAATTATTTTTGACAGGAATTAGGTCAGATTAATTAGTTTAAAATTCAACTGAACAACAGCGTCTTTGCTAATTACTTCAGGGTGTATACATAATTCATTTACAATAGGGGAAAAAAGGAAGATACTGAGGGAGAACGCTACACAACCCTAACCCCTTTGATGGGTAATTCCTAAAGAGAAGACCCTCTGTGACCTAAAAGGGGAAACAGGGAGCAGAGTATCTGGAGCACTTTGTTTAGTATGAGGAAAAAATAGTTATTTATATAAATATACATATTTATATAGTCATATGTTTTTAAGTATTTTTAAAATATTTAAAAATTTAAAGATACCTTTGAAAATAGTTTAGAATATAAATGTCACAGTAAGACAAAGTAGAGAGTGAGTGGTTAAGAACAAGGATTTGGGGGAAAAGATTTTCTCAGCTCAACTCCTTGTAAGCTTTGTGACCTTCAGCAATGTACATACTTCTTTAAGGTTCAGGCTGTCGTTAAACCAATAATAACATTTCGCATTTATTTTAGGGCTTGTGAGAATTAAATGAGATAATAGATGTAAACCACAGCAAGTGACACAATATTTAATATTTCTTAGGTATTATCATTTCTATAGCAGCACAGAAAATTAAATAAATGTTTGCCATACCATCTACACACTTTTAAATTAGTCCCCAAATTACCTTTAAATTAATTATAGCTTTGGCTTGAATTGCATAGAAAAAGAAAGAGCTCTTTAAATTTAGGTTCAATTTTCTATGGGGAAAGATGGATTAAAATACTTCAGTAGATTAAATATGAATTGATACTAACCAAAAGCCAAAAGTATGCAAGGGCACTTGGACAAACAGTAGAGTGTAAATTTGTACCACTTGTCCATAGTCCTACTCAGGTCTATGAAAGGATTTCCAAGTCTTTATCAAAGAAGCCCAAATGAAAATTTTTATATGGAATCCCCTGATATTTAAAGTTGTATTCACAGATTTTTAAAAAAATTATATGAGAGAAACAAACTTATTCTCACCTTGGTTTCTATTAACTGAAGAATTATGGGTGTATCTGTGAACCTATTATATGCATTTAGATACATATAAACTGAAGACTAATTTTGCTGGCATACCAAATTAGTTTTAGCTGCTGTCATTAGGGGTCACTTTGATTTTCTCTTCAAAGAAACAGCAAAAATTATTTTCCAAATGTGGACCCACGTTGAAAACAACTCACGACACCCTCTGCATCTATGCCATCTATTTTGTTGCCTAACATATATGTTAACATGATGGCTGTGACTTTAATTTACACATTTCCCTCACAAAATAACTGATACTGAAGAGAATCCATGCTTCCCAAGGTGCACGTGCCTCGATGGTGCTGATCACATCTGGCCAAGAAGATGCTTTTGTATGTTCCACACAGGAACTGTGTGTCTGAACACTGGCAGGCTATCCAAAGTGTGTTATTAATAGTTCTTCTCTCCCAACACCTGATTTCCATATTAGAGCCATGCTCTTTGCTTAAGGGAGAGCTTTCCCTTTCAAGTTATAAAACATCCCAGTAAAATGAGCAACTTAATAATTGCTATCAGAGAATAAATCCTAAACAAACATAGTCTGCAGCATTTTTAAGAGATAAAAAGAGTAAGCGCTCAATCTACAGAGACAATATGTCAAAAGTCGAAATGTGAAAAGTTAACTTTGGCTATTTCAGGGCAAAATTTAGATATTAAGGTGAGAAACAAAGTAGATAGTGTTGAAGTGAGGTGGGAAGGAGAATGGAGCTATCTTGCATTGCCGAATAGCTGATTGTAATAATCAGATATAGGTGATTCCTGGTCTTGCCTCTTTGTCAGAGCAACAAACGTGCATGAGATGAGCCTGAGCTACATCTCACAAGCTTTTCTAGTCTTTGTACTTCTCAATATCTACCAGCTGTAACAGATACGGTCATTCCCACTGGCAGGGCCAGCACAGCAAGTAGTCAAGATGTGGAGTCATGGTGAGAAAGATATAGCTGAAAATCTTTTCTCCAACACAGACCATATGGGATCTTTGTCTACCTCATAAAACTGTTTCAGCACTAAATTTTACATAAGGAAGATTTTAGCAAATGTCCTGATCTATCGTTACTCTAAAATAATGAAGGTCATTATGGTTGTTACTATTGTGATTTTTATCTGTATCAAATAAAAACAATCTAGTTCTAAATTTAAGAAGGTTTCCATTTTGAAAGAGAAAATATTAACATAAGACATGTGCAAATGAGAAGAATCATACAAAACAAATAAATTTCATGAATATAACTGCATTGTAGTATTTGACTACACTTCTTGATCATTTTTATCATTATAAAATACACCTGCATTTTTTGAATGCCAACTCTGGGCTGAACTGTGTTAGGTGCTTTACATATACAATCTCATTGAATCTATCATAACATCCCTATAAGCTAGGTATTATTATAACCTTCATTGTAAAGATGAGGACCTTGAGCTTAAATGAAGTTTAGTATCATCCCCAAAGTCCCCTGCTGGTGATGTTTAAGCTATGACAGCAGATACTGGTATCTCAAGTAGTTAGCAAGATGTAGGGACTTCCATCTTCCTGCCCCACTAAACCCTAGACTATAACACCTAATTTTGTTTGGGTGTAGTTAAATCAGCTGTTGGCTGTCATGTATTTGCAAGAAAGGACAGAGGTAGAGTAACAGACCATCTGATGGAAGGGGTAGAAAAAAATCATTTCCAACACTGGCCCCTTGGAATCTAGACCACCACTGATACTCAGATATATTTCAATAGTTTTAAGCATTAATACCATGCACAAAACATGAAGCAGCAACTTACTTTGCTCCCGACTATCTGAAAGGAGCACAGCTCTTTTTCTTTCTAGGCCAAATAAATGAATCCAGTTACAAATGTAAATCAAATATCAGCTTTTACAGGACTGGGGTGGGAATGTGGGGATATAAAATGGTGCAGCCACTTCAGGAAAGTGTTTGGCAGTTTCATAGAAAGTTCACCATAAACTTAACATACAATCTAGGAATCCTACTCCTAGATAAGTAGCCCAGGGAAATGAAAACATATGTTTACAAAAAAGATTTGCAAGTGAATGTTTGTAGTAGCACCATTCATGAATGATGGTCAAAAGGTAGAAATAATCCAGATGTCCATCAATTTTTGAATGGATATATAATAGGTGGTATATCCATAAAGGGAATACAATTCAGCAATAAAAAGGATTGAAATACTAATTGCATGCTACAACATGGATGAACCTCATTAACAACATACTAAGTCAAAGAAGCCAGACATAAAAGACCACATATTGTATAATTTATACAGAATGTCTAGAATAAGTAAACCTATAGAGACAGGAAGTACAAGAGTGTTTGCCTAGAGCTGGCCGTGGGACTGGGGATTAAATGGGCATGAGGGATATCTTTGGGGAATTATTTAATAATGGATTATGGCAATGGTTGCACAACTTTGTAATTTTATTAAAGCCAATGAAATGTACACTTGAAATCAATAAATTTTATAAAATGTTAAGTTATACTTCAATGAATCTGTTAAAAAAAATTTCAAGAAATTAGAAATGGAGCATGTCAGGTATGATATAAGACTTTGACTCAAGTTGTTTCCTTCCTAAAACATTCAGCCTCCATCCCATGCTCTGCTGCATCAAACTCCTTCCCTTTCTGAACGTAACTTCTTTTAAAAGACTTTGTCTCTGCTTCATGTCTCTGAATCCTCATCTCATATTCAACCCTCAACCCACTGCAATCTGGCTTCAGCCCACATTATTCTACTGGAGCTGTTCTTGCCAACTTTGTTATGACCTCCTTTTTTGTTACATCTAGTACTTGTATTTTAGCCTTCATCTTTATCTCTCAACACTTTTGACCCTGTTGATTATTCCTTCTCTTTACCTCCTCTCTTCCCATAGTATTTGTGTCATTTGATTCTCCTGGATTTCTCTTCAATGCCTCTGGTTACTTCTGCACAGTCTTCTTTCTGGATTCCCATTACTCTGCCCATCTCTTATGTGCTGATCCTACTAAGGTTTCTTTGCAAGGCCCTCTTCTTTTATTTCAGAGTGGGGTCTGATGATCATCTGATCAAAGTCATGTGATGGGACTCTATTTGTCAAAAACATAGATTTGTGAACTATATCCTACACCTACTCAATAAGACACTCTGGAGTTGGTACCCTGAATTTTATCAGGTCTCCTGGGTAATTCATCTGAACCCAAAGTTTGAGTGAGAATCACTCTTTTAAATATCTTCCCTGAGTAATATCATCTACTCCCATATGCTCAATTACCATCTACTTGCTAAAAAGTCTAAAATGTATATCTCTAGTTCAGATCTCATTCCTGAGCTTCAAAATCCATAGATCCAAATTTCTACTGGCCATCTAATTTGGAATCCTACAGAAACATAAAACTTTCTATGCCCATAAATGATCTCATGGCCTTCACTTGTAAACTTCTCCTGTGTTTTCTATCTTTGGAAGTGGAACCAGTCACCACTGTTGTAGATTCCAGAAATCTAACTCAGGTTCCCTGATCCCTCACCCTCACCCTCTTCCACTTACAAACAACTACAAAGCCCTCTCAATTTAATCTAAAAATCTGATGATCCCAGCTACTTCTCTGCATTCTTCCTTAGTGGCATTCTAGTTAAGGCACAGTGTCTCTTGCCAGGAACCCTAAAGCAGACTCTAAATAAGACCTTCAGTATCTAGTTTCTCTGCTCTCATCTGGCCATCATCTTTTCTTTACACTGAAATGTTTCTACAGTGTGAATCTGAACCAGTTTGCTTTCTTTAAAAAAATCTTACTAAGAAAACCACTGCTCTTAGAAGGAAGGTCAAATTGCTTAATATAGTGAAAATGGACTTTCATGTTGCAATATCAGCTTATCACTTCAGCCTTACTTATAATACCCAATTCCTATTTCGTTTGCTCAAGAATTCTAACTTCTAGTCACATTGAACTTCTTTTACCTCTTCAAAGAACATCAATTCTCTTTTGCCTTCATACCGTCACATATGATGCTCACTGTGACTAAAGTATTCTTTTCCATCCCTTTGCTTAGCTGACTTCTACTAATATATCAGGTATCATCTTCTATGTCACTTTCCTTGGAAACTCTCTCTGACCCCCCAAGTTCAAGTAAGAGGATCCTGCAATATGTAATTATAATATGCTGCACTGACCTCATTATAGCACTTGTTAGACTGCATTTAAACTCTTAGGTTACTTAACTTTTCCTCCAGTAGACTGTAGGTTTAATGGAGGCTGGAACCAAGTGACCAGAACTTTGAATGTGCCAATACACATCTACTGAATGTGTCAATCCTTACTTAAGGATTCAACAGGTGAATCATTTTTTAATAAAAAATAATCTACAATCTAAAAAGTGTTAAAATCTTATATTTGTAGCTCCTGTATAATTGGAATTAAAATCAAAGTTGAGGGGCGCCTGGGTGGCTCAGTCAGTTAAGCATCTGCCTTCTGCTCAGGTCATGATCCCAGGGTGCTGGGATGGAGCCCCACATCGGGCTCTCTGCTCAGCAGGAGCCTGCTTCTCCCTCTCTCTGCCACTCCCCCTGCTTGTACTCTTTCTCTCTCTCTCTCTGTCAAATAAATAAAATCTAAAAAAAAAAAAAAAAATCAAGTTGAACATTTATATTCTAGATTTTTTATTATAATATGGTTATTTTAATATAATATCTGAATGTTTAAGAATGAATAAGTATGTTTATTAATATTTTAGGCAAAACTATTAGAAAGTGTCCACAATTTCAGAGCTACCTCAGTATGAACCATGATAAATTATATAAAAAATCATCTTAACATATGTGGATACAAGAAATACCACTATAAATTTTAAGCTATTTAATAGTCACAAATTGAATAAAATTCTCATTTAAATAGACATAAAAAATGAGTCTTCTTCAAGGTCTTTTATCCCTGTTGATTCACCTTCTCTGAATGAATGGCATTTAAGAAGCTATAATATCCATTTCCTTATTTGAAAACAGATTTTCCTCTTGGAAAGCTTATGCTTTTTATTCTGTAGATTTCAGGGTGACCTCTTCACTGGCAATTTCAAGGTACTTCACTTATTTTTGCATGTGGGCTTTTAAAATGGAACTAGATCCCTTTGAACCTTTGTATTTGGAATTGAGAGAGCAAATTCCTTAGGAAGCTCTGTTAGGAATCTTTAATTAGAAGCTTGGACTGGATGTGCATACAATCAAATATTCAAAGCCTATGAACCTGTTCTCCCTCAGTGGCCATCTGATGGCAAGTTCAGCTCTGGATAACTCCCTTAGAAACTGACCAAAGTGTGGATATTCATTATAACCAGCAGTAAATCCCATTCAAGGTGTTGTTACATTGCCACATAATGGCAAATCAGAGCTGCACAACCTCAGAATACACTGGTATACCATTTGGATATGGAAAATGATGAGATAGCTGCAAAATTAAGTTTTGCCTCCTATAAATGCTGAATAATTTAAAAATTCAAATAATGGAGTCTGGAAGACTAGTTCCTTATTAGTTGTGTGACATAAAAGCAAGTAAGATAACATATGTTTTTAATGAACATATATCACATTGAAATGTGACTTAGGTATCCTACAAATGAAATCCCATGGCTCTGAAACTGATTTCTTTTAAATAGCTGGTTTGTGAATTATATAAGAATGTAAGATATAACTTAATATATTAGTATACTCCCTGGTATCACACACTATTCTGGTTAGCACCAATGGTTCTAACACATTGCACTGCCTGGAAGAAAGGGTCATGATATCAAACAATAGGGCAGAATTCCACCAAGTAATACTGAACACTTTTAGTAAGGAAACAGGAAAAGAAAAGAAAATATGAAATAGTGACAGTTGCTTTGCACAAAAGCTGAATAAAAATTGTTACCCTCAAGGTAGAAAAGTTTCTTGAATTGGGAAATAATACCCTGAACTGAGAGTTTGGGACATTTGTTCACAAACCTATTAACATTTCTATAGCTTCACATTAAACATCACAAGTAGTTTATTCCCTTATCATTTGTGCCAGTAGGCCAAATTCTGCCCTGATTTTTTTTATTCCTATATTCCCTTTGGCTGTTTTTACTGATCTATATGCCATTTCTCATCAAGAGTAGCTTTATTTTGCCCTTCCTAATTTTCAGGAGACATCCTTGTGATCTTTGTGACCTTTTCATGAGGGATGTTCAGCCCAAAAGAAAGAAAAAGAAGAAAAACCCAAAAACTATGTAAAAGTACCTCTGTGTTGTTCTGTAGAAAACAGAAGAGCTCATATCTATGACTTTGGGTAGTTGTGTACCCACTGGGGCTTTAAGTTCCTCAACTGTGAAATCAGGATAGTGATAATAAATACTATTAGAAGGGTGTTTCTTTTTTTTTTTTCTAACAAAGTAACTTTCATATACATTATCTCATTTAATCCTTATAACATCCTCTATCTCTGTGAGGCAGATAACATACTCAGCAGTATTTCATAATGGTGTTATACAAATACACAGGGAGGTGAATATGAATCACTGTACTAGTCAAAAAACTCATTTAAGACTGGTTATGTCTGGAGGAAAAATTACTGTTAACATGCAACAAATATTTCTTGAGCACCTATGTGTTATCAATGTTCTGTACACAATAAGGATACAATTATTCCTTGTTCCTTCTAAGAACAAAAGAGAGTATGTCCCTGTGCTTAGCAAACATAAGTGAGTGAGAGTGGAAAAAGACCATACATTAGGAAACTAAATAATAAATTAGGTCATTAGGAGAGGGAAATGGCACCATGAAGGTAATAAAACAGCTTAATGGGATATAGAAGGAATAAAAATATCTTGGAGAAACAACCCTAGGATGATCAAGAAAATCTTTTTTTAGGTAACATTTATTTTCTATTCTGAATGGTTAAAGGTAGGAGGAATGGACAGTTCTAAGAAAGGTGACTTGAAGGACAGAGTGAAGATCAACTATAAAAACCTAAGGTGGGGTTAGTCTGCTATGTCCAGTGGTCAGAAAGACCTATGAAAACCAATGGAGGAGAATGATATAAGAGGGAATTAAACAGGAGCTAGATCATATAGGATGTTATAAACCAGGGTAAGATTTAGATTTTACTAAAACTGTTATGGTCAGTAATTTGGAAGGTTTTGAACATGAGAATAACATGATCCAAGTTGTTTTCTAAAACATGTCACTCTGTGGGCTATGTATGTAAAGAATGGACTCTGTGGGAGCAAATGTAACAATGTGGAGAAACCAGTTAGGTGAATTGTGGGAGTTCAGGTGAAAGATGATGATGGTACAAATCAGGATGGCAGCAGTAGTGGGAAATATCCAGGTCCCATTTACAAAACAGAAATGGCTGATGGACTGGTTGTGAGGAATGAGAGAAAATATATTGGAAAAACTGCCTAGGATACATATATTTATAGAACCTTGCCATCTTAGAATTGAAAGAGAGCTTAGAAATTATGTAGTCCTAGCTCTCTATATTGCATGCGAAGAAGCTGAAGTTCAGGAGCAGAAAGTGACTTCATTTTTTTTTTTAAAGATTTTATTTATTTATTTGTGAGAGAGAGAATGAGAGAGAGCACATGAGAGCGGGGAGGGTCAGAGGGAGAAGCAGACTCCCCGCCGAGCAGGGAGCCCGATGCGGGACTCGATCCAGGGACTCCGGGATCATGACCTGAGCCGAAGGCAGTCGCTTAACCAACTGAGCCACCCAGGCGCCCAAGTGACTTCATTTGTAACATACAGGCAGTTAATGCCATAACTAGTATTGGACATATTTGTTATACACCAATGTAAAGTATCCTCTAATTTACTTATCTATGCATCTGACCATTGGTCCAAGGAATCAGTCACTAACTTATACATTCAATCTCTCACCTATTTATTCATTCAATAAGTATTCACTGAACAATTACTTTGCCCACAGTGTGCTAAGTACTGGAGGATGAGGGTGAGAGATATAATGTTGCCTATGGCACTGTCATTCCCTTAAGGACATTACAGCCTGGTTGGAAAAGATAAAATAGACCAGTAGCTAGAATCTGGCTGATCTAGACCACATGCTGACCACCTTGCTTGTACCATAAGACTTTCAATATTTCACATTAATAGACTAACTCCTTCAAAAAGTATCTCGGAAGATTCTATCATGCCACCTATGGATACTTTCCCAATTCTCCTCAACCTCAGCTGAGGTTGTTCCCCATGCCTTCATGTAGGAAAAGAGGAAATATTTAAACCTATAATGATTTAAGAAGGAAACTTAAAAGACTTAGATGTATCTTATATTTTATGGCTATGGAAGATACCAGTGCTCACCTACAAAGAATCTTTACTACTCTTACAGATAAAAGACCTCATTACAGATGTTGAATCTGCATGAACTAAACTAATTTCTATACATGGAGTCATCAGAAGTCAAAACTTGGAATGGAACCTAGAGATCATACAATCCAACCTTCTCATTTTGTCAGGATTTAGAGGAAACAGAAAACCATCTGATGGAAAAGAAAGGTTTACAATCTGGGTCTTTAAATTCTTACCTACTTATATTTCTCCTCATCTCTTTTACTGCTGTTCTCTTCATCTCTCCTATCACTACAAAGTTAATTTTTTTGGTTTGTTTTTCACTCAAGGAAACTTTAAGTAATTTGAGTTTAAGACTAGTTGTGTTTTGTTTTGTTTTTAAGATTTTATTTATTTATTTGACAGAGAGAGAGCACAAGCAGGGGGAGCAGCAGAGGAAGAGGGAGAAGCAGGCTCTCCACTGAGCAGGGAGCCCAATGTGGGGCTCGATTCCAGGACCCCAGTATCATGACCTGAGCCAAAGGCATATGTCTAACCGCTAAGCCATCCAGGTGCCCCAAAACTAGTTGTGTTTTAAGCAACAATTCTGTGAATTTCTGAATATAAGAACATGATTTTCAATTATCAGATATTATAAAACAGATTATAAAGAACATATGTAATCCCACCATGCCAAGGGGATCATCATTAAAAGAATTTTGGAGTATATAGTTTAGATATTTATTTAATACCTACAAAATTATATGTTTGTCTCTCATATAATTAGAATCACTCCATAATCTCTGCTTTAACCTACTTTTTTAATTTACCAAAATATATGGAATTTTAAATCAATATATGTAGATCCTCTTCATGGTATTAATATTTGCAAAATATTTTTTTGAAGGATTTCACCACAATTTACTTAACTCATTCACTTTGATGGGCACTTATGTGGTTGCCAACTGCTCACTACTTTAAGCACCACAGCAATAAATGTGTATACAGTTATCTCTTTAAAATGCTCAATTATTTCCTTAAGAGAGATGTTGAATGGATAGTCAAGGGTTATACTCATTCAATTGGTGATATATGCTGCTAGATTATCATCTAGGAACATAGTTCCAATTTACACCTGTATCAACATTATCAATCTTAGAGAGAAGTATTTGTGAACACAGAAGATTGAGAAAATGTTGAAGGAAGGTGAGGGGTAATAAACACCAGCCCTGGGAATTGAAAGAGAGAGATTACTTAGGTAGAACTCATACTCAGCTAGGAACAAAAGCTAAGCAATCTCATTCTTATCTCTCTCTCTTTTTCTTTTTTTTAATCACATATAATTAAAAAATCTTGGTTTCAATATACACAAAAGATATATTTTTACTTTATAATATGTTTATGTATAGGTATATAGACATTTACATATATACCTCTTTATCACATATAAATCAACACTGGTTATTAATATTAATCTTAGACATTCACACAGGTCCCAAACCCAATCTCATTGTTTAGCATGCAGTTTTTAGATTACAATATAGACTGATTATATTCTCCTGTAGATATTAAATATGTAACAATAATTTCTCATTCCTCCTTCTTATTGTAAATTGTCTAACAACAATCTTTATTTTTGCTAATTTTTTGTAGTGAATTATTTTAAAATATTCTTTATAATTTGTAAAAGCTCTTTATATATTAAATACATTCTCCTTTGTCATATATAGTGTCATCAAGATACAACCAACATAATTTTTAATAAAACCTCAAAGCAAAATTTAATTATAGCCTATATTCTTGTATTCTCTGTATGTATCACAGATATTCCTGTATGATTTAAAGTGTTTGGGCTTTATCACTCTTGGCCAAATACTTAAATTAGATAGAACATACCAATCATTAGGTCAAAGTTTTGGGTGCTAGACATGATTTTCAAAAACTTCAGAAGGAACTCCTAATATTAGGCAAATACCAAATCAAGGACCACCTTGTGTTCTTGAAAAAGATGATTATGACTCAGGATAATTAAGCCCAACTGTAGAAAGCCCAATTGTATAAGTCTTCTTCCTCCAAGGGGGCTTATATCATCTTCACATGCAAAATATGATACATTATTAATAAAGACCAGTGGGGAAAACATTTTTAAGGCTATGTGCTTGCCAAAATTCAGAAACTAAACTAAAATTTATCAGAGGTTGTCAAAAGCATGTTATTTCCATGGTCACAGAAGTATTTATGAAAAGCAAACCTAATCACTTTGAATAATTATCAGTTCAAATTACAAAGTTTTCAACTTAACAGGACTCTAGACTTATAAAAAAACAGTCTTTCCCCCAAAAGAAATCTGCATGTTGAATTCTGTCATTCTTCATATTTAAGAATTATTAAAGTATTAAATTGGTGTGTGTGTGTGTGTATGTGTGTGTATACACATATATTTTTCAAGAAACCCTGACAATAAGGAATGGTTCTATCATTTCCTAAAAGTTTATGTATAAATTTCATATACTAGCAAATCTAAATACATCTGCTATTAAAAGCACAAGTGTGCCCCCTTCTGAATAAATGAAATATTGAGTCCTATATTTGCTCTTAAAATAACTACCTTCCTCCTTTTTGGTCCAAACTGAATAAATGAATCTGGGCAAATACCAGCAGCGAATTTTAAGAGCACTCTTTTCTAGAAACATTCAAGGTCGGAAGCATTAAAGAGAATGTTCTGATGCTATTGGATTTGTCTTTTTCCACAGGAGAAATCTTCTAAAATAAAGCACCCAAGAAGAAAGTTTGATCTTACTCTGAACAGAGAACCAAATGCCAGTTTGCTACATAACCCAGAGTGGGGAAGAATGAGTTGGGTAGAGAGATGGCAACTCTTTCAGAAACCGAAATAGTGATAAAGATGTCAACAAGAACTGAAGTGACATTCCACTGACACAAACCAGTATGTTTTGAAAGACATGGCTACACAAACTAACTATTTGTGTTGACTTCAAGTTCTACTCTCCTCTTCCAGTTTTGCAGCTGAGGAAATGAAGGTTCAGAATGAAAAAAGGGCCATACCTTCCCATCCTCAATCCAGTGTTGTACCTACAGTAAAACACAGTGATCCAAATTAACTATTCTGGTAGTTTATGTCTATCTGATGGACTTCATCTTTAAATCCATTCATTTCAATCTAGACTCTCTTTTTATCTGTCCTCCTGCAAATTCAAAACCAAAAATAATTGTGACCAGGGGCGCCTGGGTGGCTCAGTTGGTTGAGCGACTGCCTTCGGCTCAGGTCATGATCCTGGAGTCCTGGGATCGAGTCCCGCATCGGGCTCCCTGCTCGGCGGGGAGTCTGCTTCTCCCTCTGACCCTCCTCCCTCTCGGGCTCTCTGTCTCTCATTCTCTCTTTCTCTCAGATAAATAAATAAAATCTTAAAAATAAAATAAATAAATAAAATAAAAAAAAATAATAATTGTGACCAAAATAGGGCACCATGTTCAATTTGACTATCTTGGGCAGTGTGCCACTCACTTGACAATTATAAAATGCTATGGAAATGAAATGTTGGTGATGATGATGAAAATGACAACAGTAATAGTTATGATCAGGAAAATAAAAATGAAATGCAATGTTATGGTAAAGTCCTACATTATTAAAAGCTGATAGTTAAATGATAAATTATAGTTGGATTTAATCTTAAACCACTTGATTAAATGAATGAACTTATAACTAAGTTCTATAATTCATAGTCAGGAAATAAAGTCCTTGGTCTTATATCTGCTGTTATAGAGGCAAAAATAGCTTGTCTCCTTTCAGATACAAAGGTGGGATGATTAGGCCTATAGCAATCAGATTTTAGTGGGATGGGTGGCTAAATCAGTTACCTTCTTTCCCAAATCCTATCATCTCAATAGATCAAAAAACAAAGACAGAAATTGAGAAAATTTATAGAAATATGTAAGATTTTTATCTCTTTAGCAAATCCCATCATTTCTTGGCCATTTGACTTAAGTTGAATGTAGTTTTTCAGAGTATATAAAATCTATATTCCCCATGTAAATATATTTTTATTTTCTATTTTTTTTTGCCAATGCATTTCCTGAAAACACCAACTGCTGATGTTATCAGAACTTTGGATTAAGTAAATACAGGTCTTTGAATGAAATAAAAGCAGTCTATCAACTTAAATTCTTTTCCAACACCATTCTTCCATGATACTACAGAGATTCTACATAGTAGAATCTTTCCAACAATGTATTTGTTACTGAATGAAGTCCTCAGAACACTGCATTAAAAAACATACAGAATGTTGAATCTTTAAATTGTTGTCCTCAATGAATAAGACAGACAAAAACACATTTGTAAATGTCAGTTGCCGTATGGCTTACACTTTTGCTAATGATCAATCCCAAGATTAAATCAATCATTGGACAAATGTTATAAAACCATGAAATGTTTACACTAACTCTCTTATTTTCTCCTGAAGTCATATCACTAACTTGTGCCAATATTTATGTACATTTAACCCATGCTCAGTCCTTCCTACTGCAAGATTAAATCTCATCAATTGGATTTAGACTGGAAACCTGTTATTTATTTGGCCAATGTAGTCATTTTCAAAGAACTCTTATTGAATCAACATATGTAAAAAGCTCTACGATTGAATTAATAGCCATTGTATATTCATTGCCAAAAAATATGTTCTCAAGCAAAACATATGCTATGATCATCAGCTCACAGTCATTGCTGATTATTCATAATTGTGCAATGAACCATCGTGTAAACAACCTCTATACTTCTTATTTAGGGAAACTTTAAAACATCCAGACTAGTAATTACATTGAATAATAGCTTAATTTAAATCATAAAAGACTTCTAGTGGATTGTTTATTTCTTCTCCACTATGTGATATGTTTCACACAGAAGGGAGTTATACATACTCATGAATCAATATGCACAACCAAGAATTAATGTTGAAAATAAATGTATTTTATTCTGTTTTGCTTTAAATTGTAGAAATTGAGCCCAATATTCCTACTGCCACTTATCCCAACCTCTATTGCATATGGACACCACCTTTTTCTTTGACTTCTGAAATTCACCACGTATTTTTCATCTGATAATTATTTAAATATGAACACTTCCTCTAATATTATTATATTTTTGTCAGGAGATTTGTGTGTGTGTATGTGCATGTGTGTGTGTTGCTGACGCAATTACTAGTGTGGAATCCGATTCCCTTTCTTAGATAACTGCAAATCATCTCTCCTTCGTGAATTTGGTAACTGTAAATCACTATTTTTTTTTAAAGATTTTATTTATTTATTTGACAGAGAGAGAGGGAACACAAACAGGGGAGTGGGAGAGTGAGAAGCAGGCTTCCCGCGGAGCAGGGAGCCCGATGCGGGGCTCGATCCCAGGACCCTGAGATCACGACCCAAGCCGAAGGCAGTTGCTTAAGCGACTGAGCCACCCAGGTGCCCCAACTGTAAATCACTATTAACCCTTGAGTGATAGACCAGAGACATAAACCTATCTAGTCAACATATTCCATTCCTCTGACTGCAGAGACTGGTTCAGAGATGACCAATTAAAATTGATCCAATCTCATTAGGGCACTGAAAATTAAAAAAACAATGATACTACTACACATTTTTTTAGAATGGCTAAAATCTCAAACACTGAAACAACAAATACTCACCAGTATATGGATATACAGGAACTCTCATTCATTGCTGGTGGGAATGCAAAAAGATATGGCCACTTGGGAATATAGTCTAGCAGCTCCTTACAAAGCTAAACATAGTCTTACAATATGATCTAGCAATTACACTCCTTGGTATTTATCCAATGAAAACTTATGTCTATACAGAACCTGCACACAAATGTTTATAGTAACTTTACACAAAACTGCCAAAACTTGGCAAGATGTCCTTAAATAGGTGAATGGATAAACAAACTGGTATATACAATAGAATACTAATTCAGCAATAAAAAAAAAAAAAGGCTGTCAAGCCACAAAAAGACATGGAGGAACCTTAGATACATATTGCTAAGTGAAATAAGCCAGTCTGAAAATACTAAATATTCTATGATTCCAATTATATGACATTCTGTAAAAATCAAAGCTATCACTGGTTGCCAGAGGTCCAGCAGAGGGAGGGAAGGATAAATAAGTGAAGCACAGGGAATTTTTAGGGCAGTGAAACTAGTCCCCATGATATTGTAATGTCATATACGTGACACTGTGCATTGGTCAAAACCCATACAACTGTATAACACAAGGAGTGAATCATAATGTAAATAAACTATGTACTTTAATAGTAATATATCAAAACTAACTCAGCAATTGTAATAAATCTACCACATTAATGCAAGATATTAATAGGAGAAACTGTGTAGGGAGAAATAGTATGAGAACTCTGTACTTTCTGTTCAACTTATCTATAAACCTAAACTGCTCTAAAAAAAAATAAAGTCTATTCATTAAAACAACAGCTGGTACAATAAATCACAATTCCAAAAACTGTGTTAGAATTATTGGGAAAGAAAAGCACATTAAAGGCTATGTGGGGGCTACTGTATGAAGAAAGCCTGCACATAAATAAAGCCAATATCAGTAAAATGAGGTGAATGATGGGAAAAGAGAGAGAGAATGAGCGATGGAAATTGTATTTTCTCAGCCTTCTGGAGGGCAACTGTGCTTAAACTCAGCCCTATCCTTATGCCTCTCAATAATGTGAGCCAATAGAACCCCTTTAGGTCAGAATGAGTTGGATTTTGTGTCACTTGCAACCAAAAGACTCCTGAATAATACAGTTCTACAGATATAGATCAATATTGCCAGGCTTATTTTAGATTATGATTAGATTAGAATCCAAGATTACTTTTTAAGTGGGGAAGAGAACATTTTCAAATAACATGATGACAGACCTTTAGGAATTAAGGTAAAGACAGTGAAATATATTTTACCCAAGCTGTGTTTTTAACTGTGGATATGGCAGGGCCCTAGATTGTCCTTGAATTATCTCAGTGGCTACTCTGGAACAAGCAGAGGCCACAGGGGTATGTAAGCAATGAGCAGACAAGGCTCCCAAACTCAGCAACAACAGCTCCTCTATTTTATTTACTGGGCATCTTCGTAAGTTCTTCTTTGAACAAAAAATTGTTCAATCAAGATGAAGTTTGAAAACCATTATGTTTGGAACATGAGTAGTTCCCAAGTTCAGGCCATGTTCAGTTCCAGGGGAGGCCTCCAACAGAACCACTAGAATAATAACACGGAAAGTGAATTTAGTGACAACTTAGTGTTACAACAGGTACACTAGCTGGATGAGAACAACTGCCATCTTTCTAAGAAGAGAAAATCAGCCTCCACAGGGACAGAGAAACTTGGTACCTTGGAAAATCCACTTTGATGTCATAATATAGGAGAAAAAGGGAGAAAACACATTAGCATAGAAGTGTTGTAAGAGCAAGAACCAAATGACACTGATTTCAATTCATACCTTATAAATCAGGACTCTGATTTTATGAGGGATCTCTCAAGATGGTCTTTTCAAATTACTGTTTCTTTCTAGTATCTTCTATTCCATGGTACTTTATGGAATAAATGAACGGATGAATGAACAAGCCCCTGGAGTTGTTCAAAGCAAAGGCCCCTGCTGCTATCACACTAATACCTGTTGTTCAGTCTATGTAGTACCACCTATTTCAGGTGGGTATTTTAGTCTTGATGCCATACTGGTAACATGGCCTCCTAGCCAGGAATGCTCACAGTTATCTTGATTCCCTCAGGATCCCAGGCCATCATGTTGTAATCGACCTCTAAATCATCATTTCCTATCCCAAATTTCTTCCAGGCAACTTCTGAAATGTTTGATTTAATTTTTAATATTGAGGTTCATTCCTGTTCAACAAAATTCTTGCTTTTGCTTTCTGACAAACTTAATTCTGTGTCTGTGGGAAGACTTGCACACAGCTATAAGAAGGTAATAACAAACACGATAATATTAATAGTCATCACTTACTGTTGTGTCACACTTCTCAGAGACTTTGAAATATATAATCCCATTTTAGGAGCTTCTTATTTCTAAATAAAACATTGAATGACTTCTTTAAGGTGTCCTGAGGATTCCACCCCCAAAGAACTGTCTATTTAACAGGTACAATTGGCAATTCTGCCAACTGGGATTCCTGCTGCTAATGTGGTTTCCCATACTGTTGTGTAGGAAGCAATCGTGACATCAGCTTCAGAACTAACCATGGAAATAGCAGATCTCACACACACCTACTCTCCACAAATCATCATGGACAGTTTCCCTCTTTCATATTTGTATGAAAAAGGGGAGCAGATGATTTGTGTTACTTGAGGGGGTGGAGATAAAAATTCCCCAGCTATTTGTTGCACATCACAGTCATGGAAAATGTTTCAAGAAAGATTTGAAGCAGAAATGAATAATTTTGGACTCCGATCTTGCCTCTACTGTTCTCTCAAGAAGTGTACATAACAAGAATGTTTTCCTTTTATCTCAGAGTTCTGGCAAACATTTCAAAGAATGAGGATTAATCCAATTTCTGAAAAATCTGTTTTTAGTCATAAACATGGAAAGCAATTTTTATGAGCATTCTGACTTTTTTATGTCAATAACATTGAAGATGGAAAAAATAACAAATTAAGGCTCTACTTTCTTTTTAATTAGCTATCTTTAAAGGACAATGTAGTTTTTATAGAAGCATGTATACTCTGACAAGTGCACATCCTACAGCGAAAAGTTTTTGATAAATTAAGCTATATAAGAATTTTGCTACAGGATTTATTTCTCACTCAACAATTTTATGTGATTTTTGAATGTGCCTGTTGACCACTATGCTTAAAAAATAATCTTACATTGTAGCTCAGTTTTTACTGTGAGATTTTAGCCTTTAAGCTTCTTTGTATAAGCCTCAAAAGAAGCTTCAAGCAGTCAGTTTGGGTTATGCCAAGTGCTGGGTTCTGGTACTACACATATAAACTTCATGCTCAAATACATGATTTCAAACATATTTTCCTTTACAAATTCACATTAGTACTTTAACAGGTAGATGGAAACAATAACCTTATGTATATAAGAGAATTCCTAGGCATAGTGTCAGGAGCTCATTTTGTGTTTGAATGAGGTACAAGACTATTACCTTTGAGAGAGCGATGTGGTCCAGACAATGTCAAAAAATCAAGGCTAATTGAGGCAGAGAGATAGGTATTTCTTTTCACCAGCTAAACCAGTTTCACCATGTGGTGTATACAATCAGTTCCAATGGATCCGATTCACCAGTTTTTGAATGATAATATTCTATTTTTCATTGAGGGGAAATTTTCCTTATTCAAATGTTATAAATAAATTAAGACTATTTTGATATCCTTATTAGCTCACTATTTTAAATTTGCATGGTTCAATTTAGGAAAATGTGGCTGTATGGTAAGACACATTAAGGTGCCCAACCCGTGGAAGATTCTCTTACATGATAAACCTGACCTTTTGCTATAGCCATCCTCATTCATGTTCTGTGACACCGATCCTGAAGAAGTAGAAATAGTTTATACTAGAATAAATTATATTTACTGACCTTGCCCTACTAACTCATATTTAATTTATTCTTTTGGCATCAAGTCAACCGTGTGAGACCCACTGAGCAGATACCTAATTTTATTTCTATGCTTCTAAACAGACAGCATAGAAGAGCACCCCATCTATGAAAGAAGCTCTTCATACCTCATACTTCACACTTCTGTTTCAAGGAATGGCTTTAGTTCTGTGCATTCAGAATGCACCTAAAAGAGACATGAAGAATATTGAACCCTATGACATTTTCCTTTGGAGTATTTTTTGAGCTTGTGAAGACGGACTGCAGAGATTATATAATGCAGTCCATTAAGTTTTACAATGAACATTCTTTAGACCCAAAGAGGTAGAATTAATTGTACTCTAAAATTTTTAATACTGTAGGATGGCGCCCAGTCTACTGGGTTCTTAACTCCATATAGTTGGTGCAGCGTGTGTCATTCTGACCAGCTGTTTATTTACTGAATGAAGGTCATTACATGGTGTTCAATAAGAGATACAGCAGACAAAGTTCTTTGCAGTTCTTTTGGCCAAGATTTTCCTATCTGGAAGCAGATCACCTGGGTTTGTAACCAAGCTCTGCCACTTACTAAATGGACAAGTTACTTAACCTAATTATATATTTCTTTCCTTATTTGTAAAATGGGAAACTTAGAAGCAACCTCTTAGGATGTGTGGTGTGAAGACTCAGTAAAGATGAAATGCTTAAGTAATGTCCACAATAGCCAAACTGTGGAAAGAGCTGAGATGTCCATTGACAGATGAATGGTTAAAGAAGATGTGGTACATATATGCAATGGAATATTACTCAGCCATCAGAAAAGATGAATATTTACCATTTGCATCAACGTGCATGGAACTGGAGGTACTATGCTGAGCAAATCATAAGTCAATCAGAGAAAGACAATTATCATATGATCTCACTCATATGTGGAATATAAGAAACAGCATAGAGGATCATAGGGGAAGGGATGGAAAACTGAATGGGAAGTCATCAGAGAGGGAGAAAAACCATGAGAGACTCTTAACTATAGGAAATGAACTGAGGGTTGCTGGAGGGGAGGTGAATGGGGGCATGGGGTAACTGGGTGATGGGCATTAAGGAGGGCACATGGGTGTTATATGCAAATGATGAATTATTGAACACTACATCTGAAACTAATGATGTACTAAATGTTGGCTAATTGAATTTAAATTTTAAAAAAGATGAAATGCTTAGCATAGAGCATGCTTAATAAATTTTAGCTATTGTGATTAGGATTATCATTATCAGTCCAGTAGATTTCCAAATAAAAAATAGCCTATAATATAACTTCCTTCAGAACATTTTCTGTCCCCTGTGTAAACTGCCAGTCTTCATTTCTTTCCTTTCTTCTCCAGAATGAATATACACATATTTTTTTCCAAGTGTATTTTCCAAGTGTGTGTGTGTGTGTTTGTGTGTGTGTGTGTGTATTTTTTCCAATGTATTTTCCAAGAAACATTTCCAACATCCAATAAAACTCATGCAAAAGAATTAAGTACCAATGTAATAGGAAAAATGTACCCAGAAAAAAGGCCAAAATATTTCCCTCACTACTTGATATTGATTTTTATCAAGCAGCTCCTAACTTCTCTAGGAAAGTCTTAGCAAATATCTCTATTAATGATTATTAAGTTCTCTCTACAATGGAATACTATACAAATTCTATAACAAGAAATGACAAAGCTATTGTTTATAGTTCCAAAAAGCAGAGTTTTAGAAACCTCTAGGGAAACTCTTTCCTGCAGAAAGTGCTGGTTTCATGAAACTCTTAAGTAGGATCTGATCAATAAAATATCCATCTCTACAAAATGAATTAAATGTGAAGCTGCTGCTAACCAACTGATATCCGCAATGAAAATGAGAATAACTTCCATTCTATTCTCCACGTGGTCCAAAAAGTAAATTTAATCAGCATAATGTTCTTTTACCATATTTTAACACCATGTCTCAACCCATAGCGTATTATTATTCATATTTAGTATATACACCTCAACACATATGCATGTCAAAATAAAGAAAACTACTGGGGTTGTTTGTTCCTTGCTGCTTTTTTGTTTGCTTGTTTGTTTTTAATAAAACCCTGCATTCAAGTACAAGAGCTACCAAAGGTTGTGTACAAAAAAAAGTGAAAGAAAATGGTGATATAAAAAGAACCAAATTAATGGATGATCATCAGTTAAATGATTGCTTGCTTGTGAATTATTAACATCAACTCTCTTAAAATTTGAAGAATGTTCTTATTAACCATGTCACTTGTCTTATTCAAAATAAAGTTTTAGAGCATAGGGTTCCAGGTTCGGGCTCTAGGTTCCACTTTTAGTTCAATTACTTAGTAGGTCAAAGTCTCAGTTTTCTCATCTTTAAAGTGAGGTCAATAATAATATGTATCTTATAAAATGCTTAGCATAAATGCCTGAGACATAACTAAGTATGCAAATATATATGTTACATATAAACTGTTTTTGTTTTTCTAGGCAATGCTCAAATGGTACTTGCTTAGCAAAAGTCAACTGATTTTAAAATTAGCCCAAACCAATTATTTTTTTCTGGCTCCCATTCTCCTTGGCCATGCAGAGTGTGAGATTTTTTCACATGGCAGACAGTTACAACTTAATTAATTAAAGCTATTTTTGCTGCTTGGGCGCCTGGGTGGCTCAGATGGTTGAGCGTCTGCCTTCAGCTCAGGTCATGATCCCAGAGTCCTGGGATCGAGTCCCGCATCGGGCTCTCTGCTCCTTGGGAGCCTGCTTCTCCCTCTGCCTCTCTCTCTCTCTCTGTCTCTCATGAATAAATAAATAAAAATCTTAAAAAAAAAAAAAGCTATCTTTGCTGCTTTACTTAGACATGAAGAGTGAGCTTATTTATTTTTACTTTTCTACCTTCACTGCCCTGCTTCTCCTAATACTCGTAAGTCTCGGGGATCTGCTCCTTTTTTATCTCTATCAGATTCTATTGGTGTCATGTTGGGTTTCTCAGCCTCAGTACTATTGCTATGTGATGTTGGATAATTCTTTGTTGATGGGGCTGTCTTGTGCATTACAGGATGGTTAGCAGCATTCCTGGCCGCCACTGAGTAGATGCTAAGCAGCACCCCACCCCCTTGTGACAATCAGCAATGTCTACAGACATTGTTAAATGTCCCCTGGAAAACCTGCCCCCAACTGAGAAGCACTGCTATGACATATCGGTTAACCACACGCTTTAGAGTAGGAAAGTCAGCTCCATCTCCTGTTTCTGACAACAGCAGGCATCCAAAAATAACTTGTGAAAATAATGGCTGAAACCATAAAAAATCACTTCACCTCTCCAATCCTTAGTTTCCTGATCTCTAATATGAGAATAATAAAAGAACCTATTTTAAAGAGTTGTTTGAACACCTTTAATGGGATTTAAATGAGATAATATACTTGATCCTCAAACAGCATGTATTTGAACTGTGCAGGTCTATCTATATGTGGATTTTTTAAATATAAATACAGTACAGTCCTGTAAATATATTTCCCCTTACGATTTTCTTAATATCATTTTCTTTTCTCTAGCTTACTCTATTGTAAGAATAGAGTATATAGTACATATAACATACAAAATATGCATTAACTGCTTGTTATTGATGAGGCTTCTGGACAACAGTAGGCATTAGCAGCCAAGTTTTGTGGGAGTCAAAAGTTATATTCAGATTTTCGACTGTGTGGGGATCAGTGCCCCTGACCCCTGTATCACTCGAAGTTCAACGGCATATGTCAGCTACTGGGTTTAGTTTGGGTATCTGAAACAGAATTCAGATGGGATTAAACTTGCAAGGATTTGCTAAGGGGAAATGGCCATGTCACAGATAAAGGGGCAAGACTAAAAACCTGGAGCCACAGGACCATGATGCAAGTCTGACTCTAGAAGGAATGTTGGGTGGAAATGCCCTTAGCTGCTATACAGTCTCACAAAGTTTCAGCAAGGCTGAGGGGGTGTCCTGGAGCTATAGTCAGTCATTAAAGGAGTCCCATCTGCCCTGGAATCCCTGCTGTGCTCAGTCCTTCACGCTTCGGTGTACCCATGCAATGGATTTCAGAGCTCACCAGCTAGGGCTCTTGATCAGTCATGCTCCTCATAATTGGAGGTCTGCCAGATTCATGTTCATGGCTGCCATATACTATACACAATGCTTCAAACAGATTAAGGCCTTACTGTTATTATTAATAATTATTACCATCTTCATTATAATTACTAGTCTTTTTCATATGCCAACTACCCTATGTAGCAGCACCCATGTCCCAAGCCCTCTTCTGAAATTCTACAGTACATATTGCTTGCATCCCACCTTCTTGGCATTCATTAGACATCTCCACAAGGACATTTAATAGGAACCCCGAAATTAACATGTCCAAAACAACACTCTCAATTCCCCCTACCTGGCAACGTCTTCCTTCCCAGTCATTACCAGCTCAAAAATGGGCACCATTGTCTAACCCAATTGCTCAAACCCAAACTCCTGGAATCATCTTTGACTCCTCTCACACACTGCATTTGATTCAAAAGCAAATCTTGTCACTTGACCTCCCAAATCCAACTATTTATTTTTTCCCCATGTCCTGCCCTTCAATCCATCTGCCATCTTCTTTCCAGAGTAAAAATTTGCATGGAGAAATAATAAATGATTATACTGCAAGGCCGAACATTGTTACCTATGCCAGAAGTTCAGAAGTTGGCAATTTTTTTCTTAAAAACCTGGAGAGTAAATATCCTAAACTTTGCAGTCAAGAGGCAAAATAAGGATTTTATGTAGGTATTTAAAGAACCATTTAAAATATAACCATTTAAAAATGCAAAGGGGTGCCTAGGTAGCTCAGTTGGTTGGGTGTATAACTTTGGCTCAGGTCATGATCTCAGGGTCCTGGGATTGAGCTCTGAGTCAGGCTCCCTACTCGGCAGGGAGTCTGCTTATCCCTTTCCTTCTCCCCACTCCCCCTCCCCCTGGTCGTGCTCCTCTGTGCACACTCATTCTCTCCCAAATAAATAAATAAAATCTTTAAAAAAAATGCAGAAACTATTCTTAGCTCTCAGACTAAACAGCAAAAGCAGTCAACGAAATAGATTTGGTCATGGGTTGTAGTTTGCCAGCTACTGGCCTAAACTATCATCTCTCAACAAAGAAGTCATCTTTCCTCCTTTTTGACTTTCAGCACTACTCTTTATAGGATATTCTTTATATCACTCCATTTCCCTCAACCTTTCCATTGCTTCTTATACTATTACAAAATTCAAAATCCTTACTTTGGCCTGTAAGTCCTATTGATTTTTATCCCACCTCACCCCATCTCTTTGATTTCATTCCCCATCCCATTGCCTCTTGATTTCATACTGCAGCCATAATAGTTCTTGAGTTACTTCAAATGCTGTTCACATGTTCTGCCTCAGGGCCTTTGCACTGGTACTTTCTTCAGCTGTCCTCTGAGAGAGCCACCTCACATCTGTCTCTGCTAAAATCTTTCTTCCTCAGAGAAATTCTCCTTAACACCCTATCCAAAATGTCATTGCTCTGTCACTCTCTCTCCAATTAGCCTGCATTGTATTTCTTCACACTTACTAATGCCAGGCAGGATGTTCATTTGCTGGTAGCCTGTCTCTTTCACTGAAATGCTAGCTACAACAATACAAGGATTTGATGGTTTGAAGACATCTCCACGCAAGAAGAGTTCCTGACACTGATTAAAAAGGGCTTCTATGTTTTTTGAATAAAAAATAAATAGAATGTTATGACTTTTGAATCATTTATTGCATTGTCTAGGTGTGAAGCACCTTAAGGTTTGAGGCTCATCTTTCATTTCTTTCTATTCTGTTACTCTTATGACTTACACATAATTAGTACTAAACGTTTATCACCATTAAACCCACCGAGCATATCTCACAGTTATCTCCTTTCTTTCAGTAAAATAGATATGTTTCTTTGTTTTGTCAGTAGGAAAACAAGTCTTTATCTTTTTTTTCCTGATAATAAAACTAATGTATTTTGACTATTAAGAAAAAGTATAGAAATAAAATATATACAAATTGAAATTTTCCTAAAATCTCAGTCCTAAGAGACAATCAGTGAATGGGTTGATTTAGCCCTTTAGTGTTCTTTGCACAAATTACCTCTTTTACTTTAATAAAATCAGGATCATACTCCCCATAATGCCTTAATGTTTTGTGACTTTTTGTTGTCATTGTTTTTAACACTAGGTCTCTGATATATTTTCATGCCAAGAACTTATAATTTGAGATTTTTGTCTTTGAAAAATAAACAAGGAAAATAAAAGAGCCATTAATTAGGATTCTTATAGATAAAATTATTGCAGAAGTGATAGTATGGGACTTTCAGTGAGCAAGATAAGATGACATTTGGGAGTCAATGGGTAGATGGTGAAGTCTAGATATAAAGCTGAAAAAATAATGTCATCTGTAGGTTAACAGACTAAAAATCACAGATTAACAGTCTGAATTCTACAGGAGTAGGAATAAGATTGAGCAGTATAATAAAAGAAGTAGCAAAATTACAATGGAGCAGTCAAACGGATACGCTTTTTGGCAATAATTGTGAAAGGTCTGGAAATGAGAAAGTGGGAACAGCTAGTGGCTGCTATATAAAGAGAAAATAAACGAGATTAAATAGCTCAAGTTATAGCATGATGACTTCTTTAACAATCTGGAAAAGGTTTGGGGAGCATTTAACCAAAGACACATACTTTATGTGCAAAATTAAGGTTAGAAAACTTATTTTCTGGTGAACATGAACACACACATTTCAAATGCAATGTTATTACATTGTATAATTTAAATTATTATTGCTGATATCTTTTTCCAAGACCCTTAATTTTTAGAGATGTCAGACATTTTCATACAACAGAAGTGATGATTAACAAAATAATGTAAAAAGATTTTTGCTATTGTTTTTAAAGGGGGTTGTTTACATGGAATCATTTCTGCCTTGTGTGGGGTTATTAGTGTTTATACTGACTAATCTTTTGCTTTCTGCTCAGATGTTGAGTTTCTAACTTGATTTCATCTCTGTTCAGATGTGATTCTAGTGTAATCCTTTGAGCCAAAAGCTATTGCTGCTAAGGCAGTACTTATGATATACCCAGAACCCCTGTTTGAGATGTAGCCCTTCTCTTTATTTATTCCTCCTTTTGCTGTTGGAGCTGTGTGGAAACATTCTAAGTCCCTTTAAATGAAAGCATGCTTAGAATGTGTGGAATCATACGTCACCATTTTCAGCACAGACTATCACAGGTGGCTTTAATGCTTTATTAAGTTACATCTTATGAGAGCTATTAATTTTTCCTAAGTTCATTCTGTTTTCCTTGAAATTGAAATATGTTCTCCATGTGTAATCTAAATGGGTTTGAGGGTAAAGTAAAGGCAAAATCAATTAGCTTAACATATATATGTCTAAGATATCCTCATCCTGAATCCCTTAATATTTCTCAATGGTGATCATGGATTTTGGGGGTTATCTCCTGAACTGCAGTAACTTGATCTATATGGAATCTGATTTTGAGTGGCACTCTCATCTGTGGCTATATATAATAATTACAACTTACATTAATAATGTACTTGGTATAGACGAGACATACTTTAAGCACTTTACACATACTAACTTACTAAGTCCTTAGAACAAAGATGAATATTATTTTCTGTATTTCAGATGAGGAAGTTGAGCCTCAGAGAGGTTAAGTAACTTGCCCAAAGCCACACAGGTAGTAAATGGCAAAACCAAGAAATGAACCATGAAATCTGGATCCAACACCCAATCTGTTAATAATTATGCTCTATTTCTTCTTATTAAATTAAATGATCTATTGATCATTGGCATCTTTTAGCTGCTGCAAGATTATTAATGCAAGACCAATAAAAGACTAATAATGTGTGGCAAGGGGAAATAGAGATTGGCCCTGCTTAGAATGATCTCAAGGCATCAAGGATTAGTTTCTTTCTTTCTTTTTTTTTAAGATTTCATTTATTTATTTGACAGAGAGAGAGAGGGAGAGAGAGAGAGAGCGCACAAGAAGGGAGAGTGACAGGCAGAGGGAGAAGCAGGGTTCCCGCTGAGCAGAGAGTTTGATGATATGGGGCTTGATTCCAGGACTCTGGGATCATGACATGAGCCGAAGGCTGATGCTTAACCGACTGAGCCACCCAGACACCCCAAAGATTAGTTTCTTTGAGACAACAATTCAACTGTGTTTAATATTATTATTGGCACATGGCCCATCACAGGAACTCAATTAGAGAAGGATGAATCCATTCAGTCATGCACTAAGTGCTTGTTATTTTGAAGCACTGTGCTAAGGTGCTTTCAATATAAGGATGGATAAGCCAAAGGATGCCTCTACCTTTAAGGGTTTACATTCCAGTGAAAGAAGACCAATGAGAGATAGAGAAACAATTTCACAAGTGATTACCAGATTGTGATGAGCTCTATGAATGAAATCAGCAAGGTGATATGCCTGAGAGGGTTGGCCTCTTGTACAGGTGACATTTGAGCAAAGAAGAGTAAAGAAGTAGTAGTCTTGTAAAAATTGGGCAAGAGGATTCCAGGTTTAAACAGGGACATTCCAGTGGAAAAGAAAGCAGGAACAAATGCAAGAGGGAATAAAAGATTTAACTGAAAAATGCAGATGTACTCAATGTTCATGGTGTAGCCTTTATAGAAGGACCCCTTTCTTTCTAAGATTCAAGATACTAATTTTCTCCCCTTGGCTCTATTTTAAACATTGCATTTCATTCACAAGTTTACGTTTGCCCTTAATTAGAGATTCTATACCTCTGTTTCTCTTTTTCACCTAGAAGAGTTTTTGTATCTCGGTAAAGTTTCTGTGACTCAGTTTCTCTTTCTAAGCATGGGAAAAAAATACTTGTCTTACTTACCTTCAAAGGGTTATATGGGGATTGCAGAAGGTAGTAGGTGTGAATGTATTTGGAAAATATAAGCATGGCTATAGAATGCATAAAAGTGAAATCTATCATGAATAATAATAACTCTTCTCCCTTTTTACACTCCCCAAAATGGTCTCTCATTACTACCTCTCCCAAAATCTGGGCAGAAGAACAGGATCTCTGCAAGTTAATGCACCTCCAAAAAAGCTTAGTGATCCTGATAATTGGCAATGAGGAGAATAGATGCTTTCCCAACTCTGTTCGAAAGAAGTCTCTCAGAGACCATTGATTTCATTTCGCATTGTCACTTAGAGTCTCATTAGCATGTCCCTTTATCCATCAACTTCCTTGATATGCCATGACAACAGAATAATTTACAGCAATCCTTTGTCTGACTCACGATGAATTCAAATTCACTGGAGGCATTTCATTTAGCACTCTGTCAAAACACTTCTGGAAACAGAACTGTCTTCACCTGACCCCAAATTCTTGCATATCCCATTTCCTTACTAATGACACTTTTTATCTGTAAATCCTTTTAATCTTTGGCAAAGTACTTTCAGATTCATTGATTTATTTGTTCAATTCAATGTAGGCTTACTGTGTGCAAAGCACAGGGTTGGGGCAGGGAGAAACAAAAAGAAAGTATGGTCCTGCTTAAGGGGACTCTAACTAGCAAAAGCTGAAGCAGAAGTGCTGAGCAGTGGTACTGAAAATGATTCTCAAAGTGTGGTCCCCAGAAAAGCAACATACACATCACTTGACATTTTAAGAAATGTGTCAGAAAGGCAGTGTCTTGGGACCCAACACAGACTAACTGAATCAGAAACATGAGGAAGAGTAGGACAGCACCAATGACTTGGGTTTTAATAAGCCCCCAAGATGACTACAATGTAAAATCCAAGAAATACTGAATTATAGAAGAATATTTTCCAAAGTGAAAAGTGAAACAAACCTACTCAGGTTTGGAACTCCCTTCAGAAACTGGGTTACAATGGTTAGAAGACCATTAACTTTCAAACAGAAGTGATTTTGCTCCCTAGGGGATGTTTGACAATGTCTGGTGACATTTTTGATTGTCACTACTGGGGAAGGAAGTGCTATTGCTTCCAAAGAAGAGGCCAGAGATGCTGCCAAACATCCTTTAATGCAGAACAGTCTTCAAAAACAAAGAATTATCTACTTTAAAATATCAAGAATGACAAACTAAGACACCCTGAAACAGAGACACAGCAAGGGGGTTGTGGGAGCAGAAAAGAAGAAATGATTAATTTGTAAGGCAGTAATTCAGAAACCCAAGGATAAATCAGGGGGAGGTGGTTCTTAGGCTAAACCTCAAAGAAGCAGAAGATTTCTACCAAGTAAGAGAAGGTAGTGGGAGGTGAATGTGGGGAGAGTGGAAAAAAGGGAGGTTGAAATGGGAATTCTAGGTTGAGAAAACCCCCTGAAGTAAAACCAGGTAAGTAGCAAAGGATATAATTCTAACTCTGTTAGCCAAGCATACCCCCTGATCCCATCCCCTTCACATATGTCTCTGGGCCACTTTTTTCCTCCTTCTTCCATAGGGACAATATATATTTGGATTTTCCCATGTTAGCACTTGTCTTGCTTAATTAAAGATTCAGCTACACACCTATTTCAGAAACATGAAGTGTCTGCATTATCACAGCCTTGTATTTGTAAGTCATGTTGCTATATTTCAAAAATACTTATTTTATTTCATTTGAGGGCAAACAGTATTAGCCATTAGTTTAGGAGTATGAGACCAAGATTCAAAATGCTCCAGTTTGGATCATGGATCTTTGTAACCTGGGAATATGAGTTGTTATAAGAATCAAATGAGATACTGCATGGAAACAAACGAACACAGTGACTGGCACAGTAACAGCTTAATATATCCTAACTGCTATTAATAAAATACTTATGTGACTATATTTCACCCCAATGTTCTCAGGGAAATAATGGATTTTCCTATTATCCATGAAAAGAAACCAAAGCTCTGAGAGAATAAGCAGCTGATCCTGGAGAACAGAATAGGCTTTTGTGGCTCTAGACCTTGAGTCTCAGTAAGCTTGGGGCTTTGACTTCTATTCCAGGTGGTCAGGCACAAACAAGTATTGAGCATAATTATTCAAACAAAGATTTGGATCTCAAGTAGCTGAAAATTATATCATTTACTTAGGAAAGCATATTGGGCAATCAAGCTAGAAAGTGCAAGTGGCTCTCTCTAAGGCAATGACAAAAAGATGGCAGGGAATGGGGAAGCTTTATACTGGAGGATACTGTTTCGATATAATCATTTTACCAACACTACCTGAGCTTCACCTTATGTCTGGAACTATAGTGGCTACTGGGGCATACTCAAGGAATTTGGAGTCTAGTTCAGTACAGATTTAGGAACAGAGAAAGGTCATCTAACCTACCTGAAAGTGTTGATCTGGTCAGAAACCGTGTCCCAAGGGAGTTACAGCTGAGCTTAGGAAAGAAGTAGTTACATGATGAAGTGGTGGGTGGCTGCAGAAAGATTCTGTTTTGACCCGCCTCATCTTCAGTACTTCTCTGTCCACTTCTCCAAGATGTACAGAAGGACAACATGGTCCCAAACTGTACAGTTAGGAAATGCCCCTTCAAGTACACACTTGCTATAATCTCCAGAAAGTAAAGGGCAGAAAGGCCACCCTCATGTATGAATTCTTTTAAACATTAAAATATGTGTCAGAGTCAGTGCACACAGCTTTTAATATATGTTCTGCATGATATTCATTTGTGCAAAGGTTTGTAAAGTGAAATCAAGTAAATTTCTACCTTCGTAGGTAAATACGGTGAATATATTTTGTTGATGACTAAGTAATATACATAACTGATGCTTGCTGTGGTCACATTTTTTTTTATACATAAGAATAGCAAAATGTCCACAGGGAAAGGATATGGGGAAACTGGATTCCAGTCTAAAGCCTATAAAGAACTCTGTGGCCTTAGGCAAGTCCTGCTCTGGGTTCCAGTGTCCTGTTCCATAAAAAGAGGAACCTATGACTTCATATAATTTCAGCAATATGTAATTATGCATGAAGTTCCTCTTCTTTTCTTCCCTCTTGCTCAGTCTTCATTCCCCCTTTCCTAAATAACATTTTCATCCAAGCATATGAATTTTTGGATAATGCTTTAGGAAAAAATATTGGGTGTCTGAAAATTATGCCCACTCAGAACTTCTCCACATTCACTTATAAAATACTTTGATTGTATATATATCTCTCATTCATTCATTCATTCATTCATTCATTTATTCATACAGCTGTGAGTCCCTGAAGCTATGCTATTGACAGAGCTCTGGGGCTTTTGATTATGTTTTTTATCCATGCATGTGCTAGCTGTGTTAGTATATGAAGGGGCTGCCTCATAAAGGGCAGAAGTCTTCCTCCCAGCAATCCTGGTCTCTTTTACCCATGGTTGTCCTCATGCCCAAATGACAGTCTTGCACCCACAGGCCTGGGCCTGCCTCCTGTCACCTGTAACCTCCTTTTCCTACATGCCCAGGTATTTCTCTCACAGTCCGGCATCTTATTTTGCTGCTAAATGAATGCAATGGATGGGTTTACCACAGCAGCCTCCTGCACAGGTCTCTCCAGAGACCCCGTCCCCCGCCCCATAGGCTCTCCAGTCCAGAGAGCTACGCTCAACAAAATATTTATTTTGAAATAGAAATTGTTTGTTTAAAGACAGATGATCCTAACAGGTGGCATAAGGGAAAAGCAAATGGATGCTATAATGCTGTGCTATACACACACAGGCATATATACACACATTCACATGTACACACACAGCAGCTGTCTACTACATGAGAGCAAAAGGCAACACGGGCATTTTTCTATGTGTGTAATTGTCACTATAATAGCATTCGTATTTGAAAGACAACGTAAAATGTCTTATGCCTGAGTGGTGACTCAGCTTCTATCTACCTAGATTTATTTTTATATAAAGAGCAAATGGAAATCAAGATGAAATGTTTGAGCAAACCTTATTGCTTTTGAAAAATCATTCAAACAATGGTTTAATCTTATCCTCTATTTCAAATCTACTAAAATATTTTGTCTCCATCCTGGGCTTGTCTAGGAGACTGGACACCGAAGAAAAAAAATTCCTCAGCTAGGAGAAAAATAACTAATTCCTGACTTCTAAATATTGAACATTGACAAATTTTAAAACTATTTTCCACATCTTCTTACATTTTCACCTTTATATCTTCCCAGAAATAGTCTTTGAAGAGAATGACAGTCAGAAAAGGGATTAAAGAGCACGTTTCTTTCTGACTACTGATGCTCACGTCAGCAAGAGACTATATAGTGCTGTATAAATCAGCTGTTGGTTTGAGTTATGGGAAGGAGTTGGTCTTGTTTATATATCTTAGATATCAATAAAATGTTCAAAAGCAGGCAATCAAAGTCAACATTACAGTGATAAGATACTTGCCACAGTCTCTTCCGGCCCCCATGCTATCTGTTCCCCTTTCCTCTCAAACACACAGGAAAACAAACCACAAATAAAGCGTCTGATACCACAAAGTTTTCTACTTGTCTCCCCGCTAAGCCATCAATCCTTCCCCCAGTATTCACAACATAAACCCTAGGAACACATCCAAGGCCTAACAAAACCAGGAGGAAAGAGTTTTATCTTTAAGGTAGAAAACTACAGAATCACTGTGAACATTAAAATAGGACTATTCAAGAGAGGGCCAGGCTCAGCCAAAGAGAGATCCTCATTTTAGCTTTTAGCTTTCACAGAAAGCATTGGGTGAAGAAAAAGAGAAAATAAGAGATAAAGAGAGAGAGAAAGCAAGCATATTTCTTTGATACCCTGGCCCTACCTCCAGACTAGTTTATCAGGGTAGAAATTGTGATTGGGAACTAAGACCCATTGACTGTATAGTAATAAATAATGGAAAACTGTCCAAAGCAGTGTGCATCCATATTTAGATTTACCAGTACCACTTTCTTGATTTGGTTTTCGTTACATACCATCCATATTACCATTTTTAAAAACTGGGCTCATCCTTCTTATTGGATTGATTTAAATAAATATATTTAAAGAAAGACGCTTCAAATTTCATACACCACATTACTTTAAAGGCAAAACCAGCATAATTCTGGTATAAATTAAAGATAACTCTAAAATTGAAGGCAACGAAAGGAAAATGGTGTTCAGAGACTCTGTGTGGGCACAGAGAGCTCTGAGCCTCAGGTCCCAGTCTTTAAAGATCAGTCATCCCTTGTCATGAGAAATGTACTGGTCAATGTTTAACAACTACTGGAAGGAGGAGGATGACCTGTAGTGTCTTTTGATTTCTGTGGTGTAAATACTCCTACCATGGACAATTTTAAGGTCTCAAGGTGACATTATTGAACATGGATGAGAGAAGAGGCAAAGCGTCAGCTCTCATGACATCTATAAGGCAGCTTCAACACAACACTGCCCTGAAGTAATCAGAAGCAACAAAAGAGTAAGTAACATTTTCCTTATCATTGGTTTCCATGTAATTTAATTCCATTGTAGTTTTATGCCCAAAATTATATGACCCTATCACTGTGCTATTTATACCCACTTTGGAAAACAAGAGTCTTAGGTGACTGCCTAGGCTCTACCTCTTATTTCTTTTTCTTTTTTTTTAATTGAAGCACTTTAATAGTAAGGTCTTGCTTTGGAAAAGGTAATCATTTTTTATTTCAAAGCCTGATTTCACAGGTAAGGTTGTACATGATACTTTTCCCACCTTCTCTGACATACTAAAGATCCATCTGTAGAAAGTACATAATAAATATAAATATGAATGTCATAGGAATAAGCATCCATTTCAACTTTGTGAAATACAAAATAAACACAAACTAAATCCTAACATCTTTAATCTTAACTGTTCTATGGGGAGGAAATGGGGGTTTGTTCTCTGAATTTATCAGAAATTTTCAAAATGTTGGCATGAGACAAAGTTTTCAGACAAAAAATATGTATATATTTTATTCTCATTCAATTCCTCCACTTACATTGTGCATCCTCTTTAAGCTTCTTTGTACCCTTCTCACTACTTTATGTATTGTTCTCAGACAGAAAGTAAATTTTAGGAGAGTTTTGTTTTAGATGAATCCTGATGGCATTTTCAGGCAGCAGAAATATAGGCACCAAATGACACAGCTGAGAATAATGAAGCTCTTACATTAAATCAAAAGGCTCATGATTTCATGTCAACAATGCAGATTCAGCAACTAAGACCTTGAAATCATCTACACGGAATTCAAATGTGTAAAAGCAGAGATGGAAAATGTCCTGAATCTCTTCAGAATGCCACATCAAATCAAATAAGAAGAAAGTTACTATATTTTTAAGAATCTGATGTTCTTTTAATGGATAAAGATTCAATGGTATCCAGAAATGACATGTGAACATTCAGAATATAGTAGGGTGAAACTTTGTACTGTCACTTCCATTTTATGAATTTATGTAGAGATTAAATTATTATAGCCTGCTTCAGTTTCCAACCAGTTCCTCAGGAATAGAGGAGAAATTTAAGGGTGATTTAAGGGAGCATTTACACCGACAGAGAGAAGGCATAATTTGTCAGGGGAGACTCTTAGACTTCCTTATTCTCCATAATGTTCAACTGAGCTGACATTTTAGCAAATTGAAAGGCTTAACTGTTTAAAAAGAGAGGTTCTGCATTTCAAAAAAAGGGTTAAGGGGTTGTGAATAATGTCTCCCTTCCTCACTTATCATCTCCCTACCATTGATGATCTCTTCTTTGCCGATAACCTGGTTTCAAGCTGGAATCTACGTGACCCAGCGATCACATCTCCACAATATACCTCTGCACAGAATATCTCCACATCAGCATGGTTTCCAAGTGCCTAAAGATGATATTCAAGGCCACAGTGATCTGGTCCCTGCCTAACCCCCAGCATCATCACTTGCCATTATTCCCTTGAACTTCACCCTGTAAGAGAGCTCTTTTTCTTTTCCTGCTTCAGTATATTTGCTTGTCTGAGAGGCTCTTTTCTTCTTCCTCCTCCTCTACCCCAATTAATAATAATAATAAAAAAATAGTAGCTTATATTTATACTATACTTACTACACTCTAGGTACTATTCTAATTATTTCATTTAATCATCAATCAACCCTGACAGGCATGGACTATTACAATCACCATTTTAAAGAGGTTAAATAACTTGCCCATGGTCATGCAGTTAGTATGTTTTCGATTCTGGGATTCAAAACTACTGCTTCACCACCAGGCAATATTCTCTGTTATTTTCCCTCGTTAAGTGCAACCCTTCTCTTCAGACTCAGAGTCATCAACTCCAGCAAGGTTTCCCCTTTTCCACTCTCCACCTTTGAGTATATGTTCTTCCTCTTGGCTCATGTATATCTTTCTGTACTTCATTTGCCACATTGTATTATAATTAATCATTCATGTATCTCTCTACATTTGTAGATTATCAGTGACCATGGCTCATTTATTTTTATATTCCAGTGTCTGCCATCCAATAAATGTAAGTTGAATGTAAATGTAAATAGGTATTTCACATTACAGCACAATATCAGAGGCTTATAAGGCACTTCAGAATATGATATTTACATGTAATTCTCTGTTCCACTATCTTCTATACAAATACCTCTGCATTGCATACACCCAGAGCTTAAGTAAATATTTGTGAAGTGAATAAAAAGGTCCATGATAGAATTTTAGTGGAAACTAAAATCTTTGTAGTAAATATTCAGACTGTTCTAAAATAAAGAAATAGAGTATCAAATTAAATCAAGACAGATGAGAGCCTCTGGGTTAGCTATATCTTGCATACAAATTAAATATTAGGAGGATTTATTAACTGGCCTATGCAAATGGGCAGAATCCAACAGTTCTGAGTCAAATATAAATAGGTAAGCCTGTAGAAATGGTGATTTGCTAACTTTAGTTTGGGGGTAAAAATCATCTTTAATTTTTTCCTATCTTACTAAGCATAAATAGGCCACCAGAACAATGGTGGCAAAAACTGATGACTTCTGATTTAGTCTAAATATTTTGGAAGCTTGTGTGTAGTCGAACAATCCAATATGTATATATTGGCCTCCAAAAATTAAATGGAACTATTCCAATACACAAAATAATGTAATATTCAAGTTTTAAAGGAAAACTTCACACGAAGTGTAAGGTAGTATAACTAATACTTATGAAATGCCTCCTACAACCCTTTCACCCCCATTATATTTTTCTACTTTTTTTGTTTTTGTCTGTTTTTTTTTTAGATTTTATTTATTTATTTATTTATTTATTTATTTATTTATTTATTTGAGAGTGAGTGAGAGAGGGAGAGAAAGAGCACAAGCAGGGTGGGGGGAGGGAGATGGACAAGCAGATTCCTTACTGAGCAGGAAGCCTGACACGGGGCTGGATGCCAGGACCCAATCCCAGGACTCTGGGATCATGACCCAAGCCAAAGGCAGACACTTAACCACTTAACTGCTTAACCTACTGGGCCACCCAGGTGCCCCTCTAGTTCTTTTTTGAATGGCTAACACATGCACATCAAAAGTTACAAATGGGCATACAAGAAAAGTAAGACTCTTACCCTCTTGTTCTACTGTTTCCTTTCCCATATACAAGCACTATTACCATTTTTGTGTGAATTCTTCTGGATATAATCTAAGCCTACACCAGCACCCAAATTGTGATATAATCAAGCTGTATCATAAGACTGAATTCAGTCTTATTATTCAACATTTAAAGTAGTTCTAACTGGGGCGCCGAGTGGCTTAGTCAGTTAAGTGTCTGCCTTCGGCTCAGGTCATGATCCTGGAGTCCCGGGATCGAGTCCCGCATCGGGCTTCCTGCTCAGTGGGGAGTCAGCTTCTCCCTCTGACCCTCCCCCTTCTCATGCTCTCTGTCTCATTCTTTCTTTCTCAAACAAATAAATAAAATCTTTAAAAAAATAAAATAGTTCTAACTATTACAACAAACGTTTGGATGACTATTCTCATACATATGCCTTTCTGTATTACCTATTAAATTTTAGAGTGCATGAAGAAAAAATAATTGGAATTTGTTAAATCAAAACATAGCTGTATTTTACATTTTTTTTAAAGATTTATTTATTTGAGAGAGCGAGAATGAGAGAGAGTACATGAGAGGGGGGAGGGTCAGAGGGAGAAGCAGGCTCCTCGCTGAGCAGGGAGCCCGATGTGGGACTCGATCCCGGGACTCCAGGATCATGACCTGAGCTGAAGGCAGTTGCTTAACCAACTGAGCCACCCAGGCGCCCTGTATTTTACATTTTGATACCTATTATTGAATTTATTATCAAACTGACCTCTTGCAGAAGTTTTATAATTCAAACTGTTGTAACAATGAAAAAGAATGTTTCTTTTTCTATGCCCCTCAGTGATGAATGGAAAATGGTGTCTCAATGTAGTTTTATATACATTCCTATAAGTAGAGCTTAGCATCTTTTCAGATATTTAAAAGCATTATTTTATTTTTCTGTAAACTTTTTTTATCCTATGCCTATTTTTCCCCACTGGTTTATTTCTGATACAAAAAAAAGATCTTTATGTAATAAAAATGAGTATTAGTTATATTTACGTTATTTGTTGGAAATACCTTTTCCTAGTTTGTACTCGTCTTTTAACATTGCTAATAGGGTTTCCTTGTGTTTTTCCAGGCAAAATGTTTATATAGTGGAATGTATTAATTTTTTGATATGGTTTCTACAACTTAAGCGATTCTAAGAAAAGTCTGCCTCACTCCAAAACAATAACGCTTCTGTGTTTTCATTTATATCTTTTTTATATTTCACCCAATTTTCTCCAGGAATTTATCAAGTGATCTATCCTTTCTTCCTTGATATCACTCCATTTTTTATGTATAAAAAAATCCCCTATTTGTTTGGTTCTATATATGGACTCTGTTCTGTTCCAATAACGCATCTGACATTACTTCAGTTGGATAATATCTGTAGTGTGATTTGGAGAGTTGATTCTCATATCTTTCTAGTCATTGTTTTTAGAACTTTTCTATTACCTCATGACTTTTTCCCCATGTGATCTTTAGAATCTGATTCTCTAATCCCAGAGAGAAAAATATCCTGGTGGTATTTTTATTGGAATTGCATTAAATGTATAGACTAATTTAGGGCAAATTGAAATCTTCATTGCATAGTCTACCTAACTGGGATCAGTATGCCTTTCCCACTGTTCAAGTTTCCTTTTAGGGATCAATAACATTTATAGTTTCTTCAATAAATATGCTTTCAATATTTTTTTTAGTTTATCCATAGGAATTTTATCTTTCTAACAGAAATGGAAATCTCTTCTGCCACTTTAAAATACAGCTGTTTCCATACAGCAAAGCTATTGATTTTTTAATATTAATTTTGTTCTCAGTCATTTTACTGTATTCTCTCATTTGGTGTAAGTTCCCAGCTGATTTCCTTATGCTTTTCAGGCCTACTGTATTTCTTGCAAATAATGATAACACTGTCCTCTTCTTTCCATATAAATGACACATTTATATTTCTAACAGGTGCTATCCTTGTTTTCATCATAAGTTCAATAGAAAGTTGCAATATTTTCCAATTTGGCGAAATACAGGCTTTGAGGGAAGACATACTTGCATATATCAATTCTATATTTTGAATTGCATGTTCAAAGCATTGATTTTTCATTCCACCTATTTACAATGTAAATGTTTAAGATCATATATATTTTTTTAAAGGATTTTATTTATTTGAAAGCGAGAGAAAACGAGAGAGAGAGAGCACAAGCAGGGGGAGCAGCAGGCAGAGGGAGAAGCAGACTCCTCGCTGAGCAAGGAGCCTGAAGTGGGGCTCGATCCCAGGACCCTGGGATCATGACCTGAGCCAAAGGCAGACGCTTAACTGACTGGGCCACCCAGGCACCCTAAGATCATATATTTTTCTATGAGCACTCATTTTGTTGCATGGCATATGTTCCAATATGTATTATTTTATCATTTTTTTATATACCCGAATTTTTTACTTTGATTTCTTTGCTAAACCAACATTCAAGTAACATGCTCACCTGATCTTTCTCTTCATTCATCTCCATCTATCATATCTTTGCCAGCTGTTCTTTTTCTTCTTCTTTTTTTCTTCCCTCTTCCCCTCGCTTTCTCTCATTTATTTTACCAGGTCATCAGGCATGATTTACAATTTTGATCTTAATTTCTGGTTTTGCTGCATTGGGGTTAGATACAGTTGTCTGTAATATATCTCTATTTTGTTACTCTTTTAGTAAATATTTAATTGGCACAGGGAAATTATATGCATTCTCTTTCAGGGTATAGATGTTGATACATTTAAGTTACACCTACTCTATCTACTTCAATTTGCCATTTAGTCTTCTGTGAATTTACCTTTTGTATACTTGATCTTTCATAGCCTGAGATGAGTATATGACTCTCCTATGACCAATGTGTTTTGTCCGATTTTCCATTGATTTACTGTACTTTTTTGTTTATGAAATTGTATTAATTGGGATTTTGTTTCCCTTGTGTATTGTTAGGGCTGTCATAACAAAGTACCACAAATCTGGTCATTTAGAACAAAATAAGTGTATTGCCTTTCAGTTTGGGAGTTTAGTAGTCCAAAATCAAGGTGTCAACAAGCCACACTTTCTCTGAAGACTCTAGGAGAGGGTACTTCCTTGCCTCTTTCTAACTTCTGGTGGTTGCTGGCAATTTTTTGTGTCCCTTAGTTTGTGGCAGCATAACTCCAATCTCTGTCATCCATCTTCACATATCCGTCTTCCCTCTGCGTGTCTCTGTCCAAATTTCTCTTTTACAGGAACACCAATCATTCGATTAGAGTCCACCCTAACCCATTAGGCCCTCACCCTAACTTATTTACACCTAAAAGACCTTATTTCAAATGAGGAAGGTCACATTCACAGGTACCAGGGTTAGGACTTACATGTTTTCCTGGGGGACATGATTCAACCTATAACATCTTCTTAATCACATCCAGTGCTTTTTGCCCTGATTTATATTTGTCTATATTAAGAGCATAAATCTTGTTCTTTATATGTGTGGGTTCACTATGCTGTTACAGTCCTTCTATTTTTAATCTTTCTGCTTTGGATTTATCACACACATACAGTACCACTTTGCTTGTGCTTTGTAATACAGTCTGAGACTGTTTTCTTTCAATAAGGGTATCCCATTTATATTAAAATATATTATTTACATTCATTCCAGCATCAAATTTTATGTTATATTTTCTCTTTTATTGCTTTATTTTTTTCTGTGTTCTGTATATTTCTTTGCTTTGTTGTGTGTGACTTGGGTAGCTTACTATGCTTTGGAAACTTTCTTTTCCCTTTTGGGTCATTTTTATGTTTTATTTTAAACCTAAAACATTATTTTGTACACTTGATCTTCTATTTTGTAGACACTAGGAACAATGATAGATTGATATCTCCAATTCCTTTTCTCCAAGACCAGTTTAGTAGGTATCGCTATAGTCATTAGTTGTTTTAATGCTTACTCTTCACCTTAAACTCAACCACCAACTATTCTAATTATCAGCTATACATGATTTTTTTAATTCAAACCCATGAGAGAAATAGACAGCTTGGGTCTGTTAGAAAGTGTGTTTTAAAGCATAGGTCAGTAATTGTATATGAGAGTATACACTGGTACACACAAATTAAATGATCAGAGCACAACTTTCCAATATTTACAATGGAAAAAGCTTCCCTGTAAAAACAGCACCGTTATGACATTTTTTGAAAGATTTTATTTATTTATTTGAGAGAGAGAGAGAGTGGGAGAACAAGAGCATGAGCAGGGTGGGGGCAGAGGGAGAAGCAGACTCCCCGCCAAGCAGGGGGCCCAACATGGGGCTTAATCCCGAGACCTCGGGACCATGACCCGAGCAGAAGGCAGACGCTTGATCAACTGAGTCACCCAGGCGCCCCTGTTATGACATTTTTAACTTTAGTATTCCTCTCCTTCTTCTTCATGCTCTTTCAACAGAATCCACACCAACCTCCTCATAATCCTTCTCAAGGGCAGCCTCACATACTTCAGAAAACTCTCCTTCCTTCATACTCTCACCCACATACCAGTGAACAAAGGCACACTTGGCATACATCAGGTCAAACTTGTGGTTCAGGCGAGCCCAGGCCTCAGCAACACCTGTGGTGTGTTGGTCAGCATGCACATAGCTACCTGTACTGTGGCAAGATCTCCACCAGGTACCATGGTGGGAGGCTGGTAATTAATGCCAATCTGAAGCCAGTGGGTCATAAGTCCACAAACTGGATGGTACACATGGTCGTGATGGTGGCAATGGTAGCATCAACATCTTTGGGAACCACGTTGCCATGATACAACAGGCAGCAAGCCATGTAGTTACCATGGCAAGGCTCACATTTCTCCATCTGGTTGACTGCCTCAAATTATGCACTGATGATCTCTTCTACAGAAAGCTGTTCATGGTAGGCTTTCTCAAGAAAAAATGACAGAAGCATATGTGGCCAAAGGGAAGTGGATACAGGGACAGGGGACCAGGTTGGTCTGGAATTGTCAGATCAACATTCAGAACGCCATCAAATCTGAGGGAAGCAGCGGTGGAGGATATAATTTGACCTATCAACCTATTTAGGTTAGTGTAGGCTGCATGTTCAATATTGAGGTTTCTACCATAGATGTCATAGATGGCCTGAATGTATACCATGGAGGCACAATCAGAGTGCTCCAGGGTGGTGTGGGTAGTGAGGGTGGATTTGTAGGGTTCAGCTACCACTGTGGAAACCTGGGGGGCTGGGTAAAGGGAGAACTCCAGCTTGGACTTCTTGCCATAATCGACAGAGACATTCCATTTGCAGGGAGGTGAACCTGAAACTAGTTGCCCCTCCAAAGCTGTGGAAAGTCAAGAACTCCTGAAGAACTGTACTGGTCAGCCAGTTTCCGAATCCTGTCCAAGACAAGGTCCATGATCTTGCCAATGGTGTAGTGCCCCTGGGCATAGTTACTGGCAACATCTTCCTTGCCTGTGATGAGCTGCTCAGGGTGGAAGACCTGGCGGTAGGTGCCAGTGCAAACTTCATCAATGACTGTGGGTTCCAGGTCTACAAACACTGCCCTGGACACATGCTTGCCAACACCGATTTCATCAAAGAAGGTGTTGAAAGAGTCCTCTCCACCAACAGTCTTGTCACTTGGCATCTGACCATCAGGCTGGATGCCATGTTCCAGGCAATAGGGGTCCCAGCAGACAGACATTGCCAAACTGAACACCAGCCTGGCCAACACGTATGGATATGCATGCACACATGGTTGCTGCTTTATGGCTGCCGAGCAGATGGTAGAGATGCTTCTTACAGCAAGACTCTTAGGTGGTTGATGTAAGAGAAACTGCCAAATGATATTTTTAACTTCTGATTATAAAAGATGAAATAATTGATATTCTTATACAACTAAATCCCCTCCCAACTTTTTTTTTTTTTTAATTTTATTATGTTATGTTAGTCACCATACAATACATCATTGGTTTTTGATGTGGTGATCCACGATCCATTGTTTTTGTATAACAGCCAGTGCTCCATGCAGTACGTGCCCTCCTTAATACCCATCACTGGGGTAACCAATCCCCCGTCCCCCCTCCCCTCTAAAACCCTGTTTGTTCCTCAGGTCATAGTCTCTCATGGTTCATCTCTTCCTCCAATTCCCCCCCATTTTTCCCTTCCTTCTCCTAATGTCCTCCATGTTATTCCTATGTTCCACAAATAAGTGAAACCATATGATAATTGACTTTCTCTGCTTGACTTATTTCACTTAGCATAATCTCCTCCAGTCCCATCCATGCTGATGCAAAAGTTGGGTATTCATCTTTTCTGATGGCTGAGTAATATTCCATTGTATATATGGACCACATCTTCTTTATCCATTCATCTGTTGAAGGGCATCTCGGCTCTTTCCAGAGTTTGGCTATTGCAGACCTTGCTGCTATGAACATTGGGGTGCATATGGCCCTTCTGTGTCTTTGGGGTAAATACCCAGTAGTGCAATTGCTGGGTCGTAGGGTAGCTCTATTTTTAAATTTTTGAGGAACCTCCACACTGTTTTCCAAAGTGGCTGTACCAACTTGCATTCCCACCAACAGTGTAAGAGGGTTCCCCTTTCTCCACAACCTCTCCAACATTTGTTGTTTCTTTCCCTGTCTATTTTTGCCATTCTAACTGGTGTAAGGTGGTATCTCAGTGTGGTTTTGATTTGGATTTCCCTGATGGCTAATGACGATGAACATTTTTTCATGTGTCTGTTAGCCATTTGTATGTCTTCTTCAGAGAAGTGTCTGTTCATCTCTGCTGCCCACTTTTTGACTTGATTATTTGTTTTTTGGGTGTTGAGTTTGAGAAGTTCTTTATAGATTTTGGATACCAGCCCTTTGTCTGTAGTGTCATTTGCAAATATCTTCTCCCATTCTGTGGGTTGCCTCTGTTTTGTTGACTGTTTCCTCTGCTGTGCAGAAGCTTTTTATCTTGAAGTCCCAAATGTTCATTTTTGCTTTTGTTTCACTAGCTTTTGGAGATGTATCTTGAAAGAAGTTGCTGTGGCCGATGTCAAAGAGGTTACTGCCTATGTTCTCCTCTAGGATTTTGATGGATTCCTGTCTCACATTGAGGTCTTTCATCCACTTTGAGTTTATCTTTGTGAGTGGTGTTAGAGAATGGTCGAGTTTCATTCTTCTGCATGTGGCTGTTCAATTTTCCCAGCACCATTTATTGAAGAGACTGTCTTTTTTCCATTGCTTTGTTTTTCCTGCTTTGTCAAAGATTATTGGACCATAGAGTTGAGGGTCCATATCTGGGTTCTCTATTCTGTTCCATTGGTCTATATGTCTGTTTTTGTGCCAGTACCATGCTGTCTTGGTGATAACAGCTTTGTAATATAGCTTGAAATCGGGCAACGTGATGCCCCCAGCTTTGTTTTTCTTTTTCAACATTTCCTTGGCGATTCGGGGTCTTTTCTGATTCCATACAAATTTTAGGATTGTTTGCTCCAGCACTTTGAAAAATGTCATTGGAATTTTGATCAAGGTGGCCTTGAAGGTATAGATTGCTCTGGATAGCACAGACATTTTAACAATGTTTATTCTTCCGATCCATGAGCATGGAATATTTTTCCATCTTTTTGTGTCTTCTTCAATTTCTTTCATGAGTGTTTTGTAGTTCCTAGAGTATAGATCCTTTACCTCTTCGGTTAGGTTTATTCCGAGGTATCTTATGGTTTTTGGTGCTATTGTAAATGGAATCATTTCTCTAATTTCTCTTTCTATGGTTGCGTTGTTAGTGTATAAGAAAGCAACTGATTTCTGTGCATTGATTTTGTATCCTGCCACATTACTGAATTGCTGGATGAGTTCTAGCAATTTGGGGGTGGAGTCTTTCGGGTTTTCCACATAGAGTATCATGTCATCTACGAAAAGAGAGTTTGACTTCTTCTTTGCCAATTTGAATACCTTTTATTTCTTTTTGTTGTCTGATTGTTGTTGCTAGGACTTCTAGTACTATGTGGAACAACAGTGGTGAGAGTGGGCATCCTTAACATGTTCCTGATCTTAAGGGAAAGGCTCTCAGCTTTTCCCCATTGAGGATGATATTCGCTGTGGGTTTTTCATAGATGGATTTTATGAACTTGAGGAATGTTCCCTCTATCCCTATACTCTAAAGAGTTTTAATCAGGAAAGGATGTTGTATTTTGTCAAATGCTTTTTCTGCATCAATTGAGAGGACCATATGGTTCTTCTCCCTCCTCTTATTCATGTGTTCTATCACACTGATTGATTTGCGAATGTTGTACCACCCTTGCATCCCAGGGATAAATCCCACTTGGTCGTGGTGGATGATCCTTCTAATGTATTATTGGATCTTATTAGCTAGGATTTTGTTGAGGATTTTGGAATCCATATTCATCAGGGATATCGGTCTGAAATTTTCCTTTTTAATGGGGTCTTTGCCTGGATTGGGGATTAAGGTAATGCTGGCCTCGTAGAATGAGTTTGGAAGTTTTCCCTCTGTTTCTATTTTTTGAAACAGCTTCAGTAGAATAGGTATTATTTCTTCTTTGAATGTTTGGTAGAATTCCCCAGGGAATCCATCAGGCCCTGGACTCTTGATTTTGGGGAGGTTTTTGATCACTGCTTCAATCTCATTACTGGTTATTGGCCTATTCAGCTTGTCAATTTCTTCCTGTTTCAGTCTTGGCAGCTTATAGGTTCCCAGGAAGGCCTCCATTTCATGCAGATTGCTCAGTTTATTGGCATATAGTTGTTGATAATAATTTCTAATAGTTGTTTCTATTTCCTTGGTGTTAGTCGTGATCTCTGCCCTTTCATTCATAATTTTATTAATTTGGGTCCTTTCTCTTTTCTTTTGGATAAGTCTGGCCAGTGGTTTATCAATCTTATTAATTCTTTCAAAGAACCAACTTCTAGTTTCGTTGATCTGATCTACTGTGTTTCTGGTTTCTAATTCATTGATTTCTGCTCTAATTTTAATTATTTCTCTTCTAATGCGTGACTTAGGCATCGTTTGTTGCTTTTTCTCTAGTTATTTAAGGTGTAAAGTAAGTTGCTGAATTCGTGATTTTTCTATTTTTTTGAGTGAGGCTTGGATGGCTATGTATTTCCCCCTTAGGACTGCCTTTGCAGTATCCCACAGGTTTTAGACCCATGTGTTTTCATTCTCATTGATTTCCATGAATTGATTAAGTTCTTCTTTGATTTCTTGGTTGACCCAAACATTCTTGAGCAGAGTGGTCTTTAGCTTCCAAGTGTTTGAATTTTTGCCAAAATTTTTCTTGTGATTGAGTTCCAGTTTTAGAGCATTGCGGTCTGAGAATATGCAGGGAATAATCTCAATCTTTTGGTATCAGTTGAGACCTGATTTGTGACCCAGTATATGGTCTATTCTGGAGAAAGTTCCATGTGTGCTCGAGAAGAATGAGTATTCTGTTGTTTTAGGGTGGAATGTTCTGTAAATACCTATGAGGTCCATCTGGTCCAATGTATCATTCAAAGCTCTTGTTTCCTTGTTGATTTTCTGCTTAAATGATCTGTCCATAGCTGAGAGTGCAGTATTGAGGTCTCCTACAATTAACGTATTATTATCAATATGACTCTTTATTTTGTTTAATAGTTGGCTTATATAGATGGCTGCTCCCATGTTGGGGGCATAGATATTTACAATTGTTAGATCTTCTTGTTGGATAGACCCTTTAAGAATGATATAGTGTCCTTCTGTGTCTCTTATTACAGACTTTAGTTTAAAATCTAATTTTTATCATATAAGAATTGCTACCCCAGCTTTCTTTTGAGGTCTGCTGGCATGGAAGATAGATCTCCATCCCTTCACTTTCAGTCTGGATGTATCTTTAGGTTCAAATGAGTCTCTTGTAGACAGCGTATGGATGGGTCCTGTCTTTTCATCCAATCTGCAACCCTGTGCCGTTTTATGGAAGTGTTTAGGCCATTCACATTGAGAGTGATTATTGAAAGATATGAATTATTGTCATCATGTTTCCTGTGAAGATGTTTTTATAGATTGTCCCTGTAAATTTCTCTTGTATATCACTCTTGGGGTCTTTCTACTTTTATAGAACCCCCCTTAATATTTCTTGCAGTGCCAGCTTAGTGGTCACATATTCTTTCAGTTTCTGCCGGTCATGGAAGCTCTGCATCTCTCCATCCATTCTAAATGAAAGCCTTGCCAGATAAAGTATTCTTGGCTGCATGTTCTTCTTTTTTTTTTTTTTTTTTTTTTTTTTTTATTCTTATGTTAATCCCCTTACATTACAACATTAGTTTTAGATGAAGTGTTCCATGATTCATTGTTTGTGCACAACACCCAGTGCTCCATGCAGAATGTGCCCTCCTAAATACCCACCACCAGGCTAACCCATCCTCCCACCCCCCTCCCCTCTAGAACCCTGTTTGTTTTTCAGAGTCCATCATCTCTCATGGTTCGTCTACCCCTCCGATTTCCCCCACTTCATTCTTCCCCTCCCGCTACCTTCTTCTTCTTCTTTTTTTTTTTTTTCTTAACATATATTGCATTATTTGTTTCAGAGGTACAGATCTGAGATTCAACAGTCTTGCACAATTCACAGCGCTTACCAGAGCACATACACTCCCCATTGTCTATCACCCAGTCCCCCCATCCCTCCCATCCCACCCCCCACTCCAACAACACTCAGTTTGTTTCCTGCGATTAAGAATTCCTCATATCAGTGAGATCATATGATACATGTCTTTCTCTGTTTGACTTATTTCACTCAACATAATACCCTCCAGGTCCATCCACGTCGTTGCAAATGGCAAGATCTCATTCCTTTTGATGGCTGCATAATATTCCATTGTATATATATACCACCTCTTCTTTATCCATTCATCTGTCGATGGACATCTTGGCTCTTTCCACAGTTTGGCTATTGTGGACATTGCTGCTATAAACATCGGGGTGCACGTACCCCTTCGGATCCCTACTTTTGTATCTTTGGGGTAAATACCCAGTAGTGCAATTGCTGGATCATATGGTAACTCTATTTTCAACTTTTTGAGGAACCTCCATACAGTTTTCCAGAGTGGCTGCACCAGTTTGCATTCCCACCAACAGTGTAGGAGGGTTCCCCTTTCTCCGCATCCCCGCCAACATCTGTCGTTTCCTGACTTGTTAATTTTAGCCATTCTGACTGGTGTGAGGTGATATCTCATTGAGGTTTTGATTTGGATTTCCCTGATGCCGAGCGATATTGAGCACTTTTTCATGTGTCTGTTGGCCATTTGGATGTCTTCTTTGGAAAAATGTCTGTTCATGTCTTCTGCCCATTTCTTGATTGGATTCTTTGTTCTTTGGGTGTTGAGTTTGATGAGTTCTTTATAGATTTTGGATACTAGCCCTTTATCTGATATGTCATTTGCAAATATCTTCTCCCATTCTGTCGGTTGTCTTTTGGTTTTGTTAACTGTTTCCTTTGCTTTGCAAAAGCTTTTTATCTTGATGAAGTCCCAATAGTTCATTTTTGCCCTTGCTTCCCTTGCCTTTGGCGATGTTTCTAGGAAGAAGTTGCTTCGGCTGAGGTCAAAGAGGTTGTTGCCTGTGTTCTCCTTTAGGATTTTGATGGACTCCTGTCTCACATTGAGGTCTTTCAACCATTTGGAGTCTATTTTTGTGTGTGGTGTAAGGAAGTGGTCCAGTTTCATTCTTCTGCATGTGTCTATCCAATTTTCCCAACACCATTAGTTGAAGAGACTGTCTTTGTTCCATTGGACATTCTTTCCTGCTTTGTCGAAGATTAGTTGACCATAGAGTTGAGGGTCCATTTCTGGGCTCTCTATTCTGTTCCATTGATCTATGTGTCTGTTTTTGTGCCAGTACCATGCTGTCTTGATGATGACAGCTTTGTAATAGAGCTTGAAGTCCGGAATTGTGATGCCACCGGCTTTGCTTTTCTTTTTCAATATTCCTCTGGCTATGCGGGGTCTTTTCTGGTTCCATACAAATTTTAGGATTATTTGTTCCATTTCTTTGAAAAAAGTGGATGGTATTTTGATGGGGATTGCATTGAATGTGTAGATTGCTCTAGGTAGCATTGACATCTTCACAATATTTGTTCTTCCAATCCATGAGCATGGAACGTTTTTCCATTTCTTTGTGTCTTCCTCAATTTCTTTCATGAGTATTTTATAGTTTTCTGAGTACAGATCCTTTGTCTCTTTGGTTAGATTTATTCCTAGGTATCTTATGGTTTTGGGTGCAATTGTAAATGGGATCGACTCCTTAATTTCTCTTTCTTCTGTCTTGTTGTTGGTGTACAGGAATGCCACTGACTTCTGTGCATTGATTTTATATCCTGCCACTTTACTGAATTCCTGTATGAGTTCTAGCAGTTTTGGGGTAGAGTCTTTTCGGTTTTCCACATAAAGTATCATATCATCTGCAAAGAGTGAGAGTTTGACTTCTTCTTTGCCAATTTGGATGCCTTTGATTTCTTTTTGTTGTCTGATTGCTGTGGCTAGGACTTCCAATACTATGTTGAATAGCAGTGGTGATAGTGGACATCCCTGCCGCGTTCCTGACCTTAGGGGGAAAGCTCTCAGTTTTTCCCCATTGAGAATAATATTCGCTGTGGGTTTTTCATAGATGGCTTTTATGATATTGAGGTATGTACCCTCTATCCCTATACTCTGAAGAGTTTTAATCAAGAAAGGATGCTGTACTTTGTCAAAAGCTTTTTCTGCATCTATTGAGAGGATCATATGATTCTTGTTCTTTCCTTTGTTAATGTACTGTATCACATTGATTGATTTGCGGATGTTGAACCAACCTTGCAGCCCAGGGATAAATCCCACTTGGTCATGGTGAATAATCCTTTTAATGTACTGTTGGATCCTATTGGCTAGTATTTTGGTGAGAATTTTTGCATCCATGTTCATCAGGGATATTGGTCTGTAATTCTCCTTTTTGATGGGGTCTTTGTCTGGTTTGGGGATCAAGGTAATGCTGGCCTCATAAAATGAGTTTGGAAGTTTTCCTTCCATTTCGATTTTTTGGAACAGTTTCAGAAGAATAGGTATTAATTCTTCTTGAAATGTTTGGTAGAATTCCCCTGGGAAGCCATCTGGCCCTGGGCTTTTGTTTTTTGGGAGATTTTTGATGACTGCTTCAATTTCCTTAGTGGTTATAGGTCTGTTCAGGTTTTCTATTTCATCCTGGTTCAGTTTTGGTAGTTGATACATCTCTAGGAATGCATCCATCTCTTCCAGGTTATCTAATTTGCTGGCATAGAGTTGCTCATAATATGTTCTTATAATTGTTTGTATTTCTTTGGTGTTGGTTGTGATCTCTCCTCTTTCATTCATGATTTTGTTGATTTGGGTCATTTCTCTTCTCTTTTTGATAAGTCTGGCCAGGGGTTTATCAATCTTGTTAATTCTTTCAAAGAACCAGCTCCTAGTTTCGTTGATCTGTTCTACTGTTCTTTTAGTTTCTATTTCATTGATTTCTGCTCTGATCTTTATGATTTCTCTTCTCCTGCTGGGTTTAGGCTTTATTTGCTGTTCTTTCTCCAGCTCCTTTAGGTGTAGGGTTAGGTTGTGTACTTGAGACCTTTCTTGTTTCTTGAGAAAGGCTTGTATTGCTATATACTTTCCTCTTAGGACTGCCTTTGCTGCATCCCAAAGATTTTGAACAGTTGTGTTTTCATTTTCATTGGTTTCCATGTATTTTTTTAATTCTTCTTTAATTTCCTGGTTGACCCATTCATTCTTCAGTAGGATGTTCTTTAGCCTCCATGTATTTGAGTTCTTTCCGACTTTCCTCTTGGGATTGAGTTCTAGTTTCAAAGCATTGTGGTCTGAAAATAGGCAGGGAATGATCCCAATCTTTTGGTACCGGTTGAGACCTGATTTATGACCTAGGATGTGGTCGATTCTGGAGAATGTTCCATGGGCAGTAGAGAAGAATGTGTATTCCGTTGCTTTGGGGTGGAATGTTCTGAATATGTCTGTGAAGTCCATTTGGTCCAGTGTGTCATTTAAAGTCTTTATTTCCTTGTTGATCTTTTGCTTAGATGATCTGTCCATTTCAGTGAGGGGGATGTTAAAGTCCCCCACTATTATTGTATTGTTGTTGATGTGTTTCTTTGCTTTTGTTATTAATTGCCTTATATAATTGGCTGCTCCCATGTTAGGGGCATAGATATTTACAATTGTTAGATCTTCTTGTTGGATAGATCCTTTAAGTATGATATAGTGTCCTTCCTCATCTCTTATTACAGTCTTTGGTTTAAAATCTAGTTTGTCTGATATAAGGATTGCCACCCCAGCTTTCTTTTGGTGTCCATTAGCATGGTAAATGGTTTTCCACCCCCTCACTTTCAATCTGGGGGTGTCTTTGGGTCTAAAATGAGTCTCTTGCAGACAGCATATCGATGGATCTTGTTTTTTAATCCAGTCTGTTAGCCTGTGTCTTTTGATTGGGGCATTTAGCCCATTTACATTCAAGGTAACTATTGAAAGATAGGAATTTAGTGCCATTGTATTGCCTGTAAGGTGACTGTTACCGTATATTGTCTGTGTTCCTTTCTGGTCTATGTTGCTTTTAGGGTCTCTCTTTGCTTAGAGGACCCCTTTCAATATTTCTTGTAGGGCTGGTTTTGTGTTTGCAAATTCCTTTAGTTTTTGTTTGTCCTGGAAGCTTTTTATCTCTCCTTCAATTTTCAATGACAGCCTAGCTGGATAGAGTATTCTTGGCTGCATATTTTTCTCATTTAGTGCTCTGAATATATCCTGCCAGTCCTTTCTGGCCTGCCAGGTCTCTGTGGATAGGTCTGTTGCCAATCTAATGTTTCTACCATTGTAGGTTACATATCTCTTCTCCCGAGCTGCTTTCAGGATTTTCTCTTTGTCTATGAGACTCGTAAGTTTTACTATTAGATGTCGGGGTGTTGACCTATTTTTATTGATTTTGAGAGGGGTTCTCTGTGCTTCCTGGATTTTCATGCCTGTTTCTTTCCCCAAATTAGGGAAGTTCTCTGCTATAATTTGCTCCATTATACCTTCTGCCCCCCTCTCTCTTTCTTCTTCTTCTGGGATCCCAATTATTCTAATGTTGTTTCGTCTTATGGTATCACTTATCTCTCGAATTCTGCCCTCATGATCCAGTAGTTGTTTATCTCTCTTTTTCTCAGCTTCTTTATTTTCCAGCATTTCATCTTCTATATTACTGATTCTCTCTTCTGCCTCATTTATTCTAGCAGTTAGCGCCCCCATTTTTGATTGCACCTCATTAATAGCCTTTTTGATTTCTACTTGGTTGGATTTTAGCTCTTTTACTTCTCCAGAAAGCGTTTCTCTAATAACTTCCATATTTTTTTCAAGCCCAGCTAGTATCTTTAAAGTGATGATTCTGAACTCTAGATCTGACATCGTACTAATGTCCGTATTGAGTAGGTCCCTGGCAGTCGGTACTGCCTCTTGTTCTTTTTGTTGAGGTGATTTTTTTCGTCTCGTCATTTTGTGCAGAGGAGAATAGATTAATGAGAGAACAAAATGCTAGCAGAGTAACCACGTCCCCAGAAAATATACTCTAAACAAATCAGAAAAGACCTGAAGCAGTGGGATAAAAAGGGGAAAGAGAGAAAAAAGAAAAAGAAAAAAAAAGAAAAAGATAAAGATAAAAACAACAACAAACAAAACAAAACAACAACAACAAAAGAAAAACCAGAATGTGATCAAATATGATCTATATGGTATATAGATCAGTGCCACACACTAGATTTGGGGTGTGTTTTGGTCTTTTAGAAGAAAGTGTCTCCCAAAATTTTAAAGAAAGAAAAACTTATATATGTACAAAAATAAGGGTTGATACGATGAAGGGATGGAAAATGACTGTAAAAATGGAAATTATAAAAAATTTTATAAAAGGAATTGATAAGAAGTTGTTTGAAAAAAGAAAGAGGATTTAAAAAAAGAAAAAAGAAAAAGAAAAAAAAAGGGAGAGGATGTGATCAGGCAGGGGAATAGAGAACACCATATACTAGAGATTTAGGGTATATTTTAATCTGTTAGAAGAAACTATCTCAAAATTTTAAAGAGAGAACAACTTATATATATAAGCCAAAAATATGGGTAACTACTATGAAGGGATAGAATATGACTCTAAAAATGAAAAATAAAAATGTTTTTTTTAAAAAAAGGGGATTGATAAGATGTTGTTTGAAAAAGGGAAAAAGAAAAATTCAAAAAGAAAAAGACAAAAAGTTAAAAAAAAATAATAACTTTAAAAGACTAAGGAATCATGGTAAAAAAGCCGTGAATTCTATGTGCAGTAGTCCCTTAGCGCTGGAGTTCTGCTGTTCTCATTGATCGGTAAACTTGGTCTTGGCTGGCTGTTCTCGCTGATCTTCTGGGGAGGGGCCTGTTGCCGTGGTTCCCAAATGTCTCTGCCGGAGGCGGAATTGCCCCGCCCTTGCCCCCTCCCGGCTAAGTCATCTGCTCGGGTTTGCTCTCCGGGGCTTTTGTTCCCTGCGAGCTTTCCGTACAGCTTTGGAGGCGGAGAGTGAAAATGGCGGCCTCCCAATCTCCGCCCCGGAGGAGCCGAGAACTCGGGGCCCCGCTCCTCAGTGAGCCCCCAGAGAAAAGCCGTCAGTCACTCCCGTCTCCCCGGTCTCTGGCTGCACTCCGTGCTCACCTGGCCTGTGACCGCGCGTTTCTATCTCTGGCACTGGACCCGGTCTGGAGTCTCCAAACCCAGCAGATCCCTGCGGTGCACTCCCGTGCGGCTCCTCCCGGGGGAGGAAGGTGAGTCTCCCCGGATCTGCCGCTTGTTGGGTCCCTGCTGGAGGAGCAGTGGCCCGACTGTGCCGCGGATCACGGTTTATGGCCACCCCGAGCTGAGGGCCCGCGCCTGGGCTCCGCCTCTGCCGCCGGCTTCCCTGCTCCGATACCTGGGAGCTGTGCCACACTCAGGCACCCCCGGTCTTTCTGTGACCCCAGGGGTCCTGAGACCACACTGTCCCGGAGGGTTCCACCCCCCGCTTAGCCACCCGAGTGACGTCCCTCGGCGGAGCAGACTTTTAAAAGTTCCGATTTTGTGCTCCCCGGCTCTATTACTTGCCAGAAGCGGCCGACGGAGGCCCCTCCCCCGCCGTCTATCCTCCCGAATATCGCCTCGGATTCCCTTCTCCGCACGTCCTACCTTCCAGAAAGTGGTCGCTTTTCTGATGAGAGAGTTGTTGCTATTCCTTTCTTCGATCTCCTGTTGAGTTTGTAGGTGTTCAGAATGGTTTGATCCCTATCCAGCTGAATTCCTGAGAGGAGACGAAATCCAGGTCTCCTACTCCTCCGCCATCTTGCTCCGCCCCCTTGCATGTTCTTCTCATTTAGTATCCTGAATATAACTTGCCAGGCCTTTTTGGCTTGCCAGGTCTCTGTGGATAGGTCTGACGTTATTCTGATATTTCTTCCTCTGTATGTAAGGAATCTCTTCCCCTAACTGCCCTTAAGATGGTTTCCTTGGTTCTAAGATTTGCAAGTTTTACTATTACATGCCGGGGTGTTGGCCTGTTTTCCTTGATCTTGGGAGGGGTCCTCTCTGCCTCTAGGATGCGAATGTTTGTTTCATTCCCCAGATTAGGGAAGTTCTCAAGAAGCTATGATTTGCTCAAATACATCTTCTAGTCCTCTTTCTCTCTCCACTCCCTCTGGGATCCCAATTATTCTGACATTGGAACGCTTCATGGTGTCACTTATTTCTCTGATTCTATTTTCATGGATTCTGAGTTGCTTTTCCTTGGCCTCCTCTTTTCCCTTTTTATCTATTATATTGTCTTCCAGGTCGCTTATTTGTTCTTCTGCCTTAGTTACCCTAGCTGTTAGATTGGATTGGATCTCATTGATAGCATTTTTAAGTCCTGCCAATTCACCTTTTATTTCTGCCCTTAGAGACTCTATGTTGCCATTAATTGATTTCTCCATTCTAGCCATTGTCTTCAAAATTGCTAGCCTGAATTCCATCTCCGACATCTTGGTTATATCTGCAACCATTTGTAAATCTGCAGCATAAGTCATAACCTCTGAGTCTTTTCTGTTTTGGGGTCTCCTCCTCCTAGTCATTCTGTTGATGGGTGTCTGAGGGAATGTATAGAGTCCAAATTATTGATCAGAATCCAAGCAAGATGCACCTGTTTTCTTGGGACCTTAGGGTTGCTGGCCTCTTGTTTTCCCAGCCTGTCTTCTTCAGGAGGGGCCGCCCGTGCTGTTACTCAGGCAACCCTGTTCGGGCGGAGTTGCCCTGCGCCCATGTGGCAGGGGATGGGCTCAGTGGGAATCAGTTTTTGGGTCCTTTGTTCTCTGGCACCTTTCCCTGGCGGCTTTCCACATCTCTTCCGCGAGTCAGAGCAGAAGAGACCATTTCCAACCCTCTGCCTCAGAGCAGAGAGACCGCAGTCTATTCTTCAGTGAGCTCTCCAGGCCACACTGTCTCCGTTTCTGTCCATGCTGCTATAAACTGCAGCATCCTAGGTTGTGCGCCCCTCTGCAGCGCCCCCAGTCCTTCCTCCAGGTCGGACACATCTCTGCCCTTTGTGCTTCTAAAACCACCAGCTGCTCCCAGTTCATGCGCGCGCGCCCCCGCTGCTCCGGGTTTCTGTCCCGGGGGCTGCCCTAAAGTCCTTTCCCCGCCGCTACCAGTCTGCGAGTCTGTGCCCCGTACCCAGCGCGCGAGTCTGTCGCTCACTGGCGGTGTAGGATTCCCCACGGCCAGGCACCCTCCCGCTGCCATTTATCCTCCGATATCTGCCCGCGGAATCATGGCTCCCCGCTTCGTACCTCAAAACCAACCGCCTGCGATATTGTTTGTAGAGATCCAGATCTTCTTACATCTCAGGCTGGTTTCGTGGGTGCTCAGAGTGGTCTGGTAGATATCCAGCTCAATTCCGGGGACCAGCTGAAATAGGGTCCCCTACTCCTCCGACATCTTTCCTCCCTCCTCCCCTCCGAACTTTTACCAGTTACATTGTTTCTTTGTTGTCATTCTATTCACAATATGTATTGAAACTGTGATTCCAAGAGTTGTTCCTTAGTTTTAAAGTTAATTGCATTTTATGCTCACCTCTGTTTTTTTTTGTTGCTGTTATTGTTCTTTATTTGGTTTGTTGTTGTTTTTTTTTGCCATAGTGGATTTCTAAGAAATAAATTCTCATAGTATTTGCATAATAAAAAATACCTACTCTTATTTTTGGTGTTGTTATTGTTTTTTAAAGTAGGCTCCATGCCCAGCATGGTGCCCAACACGGGGCTTGAACTCAGGACCCTGAGATCAAGACCTGAGCTGAGATCAAGAATCAGACACAACTGACTGAGCCACCCAGGTGCCCCTTGCTCTTGCCTTTCTACTTCAACAGTCTGTCTAGATATAACATTTTGCTGACACTTTATTTCCTGGATGACTGTGCATTTATCCTACCACTGTTTTCTAGTGATGTATATTATTGGGTACTTTAAGGACAGCCTGATATTTCCCCTTTAAGTTATCTGATCTTTGGCTGGAATGCTCAAAGAATTATATACTTATCTTTAAAACTCATAACTTGACTAGGTTGTGTTTCAGTTTTACACATACCTTACTGATTTTTCTTTAGTTGTGATGTGCTTTCAAATCTCTCTTTATTCCTAGGATGTATTCTTAAATGGTGTTTTAGAATATGTTTTCAGTTTCCACCTTGGTGGAGATTATTTTATTCAAGGATGCTAAATGTACATTAATACTTCTTTATTTGTTTTCAGTAACTCTATTAAATCTATTATCAGTTTCTAGTCTGTGTGCTTACTTTCTTCAATCTGTCTTCTCTTCTTTATTTTTATTGTGTTTTAAACAATCCCTGAGGTTTTGTTTGCTTGAATTTGTTTTGCTTTCAGATAGTGTCTTAATTTATGTGATAATTTTATTCTTCACTTATTTCCTAAGCTTTGCCAACTTAGTTTCACCTGTTTCTGTTGAATATAATTATAATTTCTTACTAGAAATCATATCTCTGCATCAATTTTTTTTAAAATTTAGGATTGTTTCTTTAAATTATTTGAGTCCATGGTAATAAGTTTGCTTGCAATATTCATCCAACCCCATAGCAACATTTTTCTGAAGTACGTTCTCTGTTTGCCTTCTGCTTTTCTGGATCCATTCTTCCTTTTCTCCACCCCTCCCCCCCCCAACACCCCACCCCTGTCCTAAATCTTTACATAAAAATGCTGGTTCCTTTTGCAATATTGTTTACTTTTACTTTTTATTTTTTTAAATATTTTATTAATTCATTTGAGACACAGAGATAGAGAGAGAGAGAGAGGGCATGAGCAGTGGGAGAGTCAGAGGGAGTGGGAGAAGCAGGCTCCTCACTGAGCCAGGAATCCAATGTGGGTCTCAATCCCAGGACCCCAGGATCGTGATCTGAGCCGAAGGCAGATGCTTAACCATTTGAGCCACCCAGGCACCCCAACAATATTGTTTACTTTTTATTAGATGAGTCTTTGTAGCAAGCTGTGCATTTTGCTCTTTTGTTAAAAGCACTGCTGTTCTGGCCCCTTGGTCTGCACAAGATTTAGGAAGTTGATATCTTCCTAACCTTTGCTGCATTCTGCTGCAAGAGTGATTTTCCTCACGGGGCACCTGGGTGGCTCAGTTGGTTAAGCTTCTGCCTTTTGCTCAGGTCATGACCCCAAGGTCCTGGGATTGAGCCCCACGGTCAGGCTCCCTGCTCAGCAGGGAGTCTGCTTCTCCCTCTTCTTCTGCCCCTCCCCCTCACTCATGCTCTCTCTCTCAAATTAAAAAATAAAATATTGTTTTTTAAAAAGAGTGATTTTCTTCAGTGACTTCTGGCATCCCACCAGATCCTTTCTTCCCACGGCACTCCTTCCTAATCATTTATGATTTTTGTGATTTCAAGTGTTTAGGTTATCTGTTAGTTTGTTTTTTGTTAGTCTCTTTTGTTTTTGGAGTTGTTTCAGATAAAAAAGAACAGAGGTATCCTCACTCTGTCACTGTATACATTATCTTATTGATGTCCTATGTCAAATGCCCAACACACGTACTGAGTGCCAACTCTAAGCCAGGCACTGCTTTAGCTACTGGTAGTAGAGCAGTAGGAAAAAACAAACCAACAAACCAACAAAACTGACACATATCCCTTATCTCTGCTCCTATGAACTAAGAATGGCTAATTAACATAAATAAATAAATCATTTAATTACATGATGCCTTCTGCTCTCCACGTATTTTACTTGGTTTGCATAAAATATAATTTTAGTAAAGAAAAATTTACAAACACACCCATACAAAGACTAGTCTATCAAAAATACTGTAATAGCCTCCAAATTAATATCCCTGGCTCTAATTTCATCCCCCCAAAATCCATCTTTGAAATAACAGCCAGAAATATATTATGACACAACTCATTTCTCTGTTTAAAAATACATTTAAAATAATTTTGAAAATTGTGTTATTTCTTCCTGAGGGAAGAATCATAAAATAGGAGATAAACAGCAAATAAATAATTTTTTTTTAAAGATTTTATTTATTTATTTGACAGAGACAGAGACAGCGAGAGCAGGAACACAAGCAGGGGGAGTGGGAGAGGGAGAAGCAGGCTCCCTGCAGAGCAGGGAGCCCAATGCGGGACTCGATCCCAGGACCCTGGGATCATGACCTGAGCCAAAGGCAGTCGCTTAACCAACTGAGCCACCCAGGCGCCCCGATTTTTTTTTTTAAAGAAGAAATATAGGGGCTCCTGGGTGGCTCAGTCAGTTAAGTGTCTGCCTTCAGCTCAGATTATGATCTCAGGGTCCTGGGATTCAGCCCTGCATCAGGCTCCCTGCTCAGCAAATCTGCTTCTCCCTCTCTCTCTGCCTCCCACCCTGTTCATGCTCTTTTTTTCACAAAAAATAAAATCTTAAAAAAAAAAGAAATATATTCAAGCATCCTGTATTTAAATAATTATAATATGAATCTTCTAATTTTTTCATACCAGATATTAATGCATTTTGATTTGTCACCTGTAAAAGCTCCAGGATACAAAAGCCTAGTTTAGATTTCCCTATGATGACTTTACAAAGGTTTGTTTGCCTGTTATTTTAATTTTCCTGCCACTTAAAGGGCTGGCTGGAACTCAGATTGTGTGTTGAACTACCTGGCTTCGTCTAGGAATTTCCTTGTAGTTCTCTGAACTCAGTTTTGCTATTGCCTCTCATGGGGGTCAAGCCTGACCCAAGCACCTGGGATGCAAGTAAATGTCCCTAGTAATTCAACATTAGTGATCCCCCCCCCCCGCCTTTTTCTCCCTTTCAAAGAACACTGGAGGTGATTTTTGTTTGTTTTTGTTTCTGAGACTATTACATCAGTCGCGATTCTTGAAATTCAATTCCCTTTCTACTAAAATTTAAAAAAAAAATGTGGAAGTGATTTTTGACAGAAAATGATGCCATTTGGAAGTCTGCCCCGGAGAGTAGATGACAGAAAAATTTCCCCCAGAATGAACCTGAAAATTTTATATAAATTGACTTCAGGCAATTTATTTATTTATTTTTCCATTGACTTGCATTATCATCATGCTAGGCTATTAAGAGGCTAATAATAATGTTAATAGGGTTTATTATTTTTTATTTCATTTAACATTTTTTATTTATATATTTTATTTTTGTTTTTATTTTATTTTTTTTTTATTTTTTATTTTTTTAAAGATTTTATTTATTTATTTGACAGAGACACAACAAGAGAAGGAACACAAGCAAGGGCAGTGAGAGAGGGAGAAGTGGGCTCCCAGGGAGCCCAATGCAGGGCTCGATCCCAGGACCCTGGGATCATGACCCAAGCCGAAGGCAGACGCTTAATGCCTGAGCCACACAGGCGCCCCTTATTTTTGTTTTTAAATAATACTTATTTTGAGTGCTTACACAGTGTTTAATTATTGTGTTACATGCCATTTAAACATTGATTCATTCACCCTCATAATCAAAATAATTAGCTTCATTTTAGAGATAAAAAAGTCAAGGCTTAGAGGGAACAAATAACTTCTCCATTGTTATATAGTTACAGTTACTAATGGCAGAACCAAAGTTCAAATCCAGGTCTGTCAAATGCCCAACGTGACAGTCCCAGCCGTTAACTTATACCACCTCTGTTCTAGTTCCAGACATTCTCATTCTGGAAACTGGGAAGAAATGTGACTCCTTGGGCCCCATTTCCAGGGTTTGTGACAGGATGGAGCCCAGAGATCTGTGACCTCCAGATAATTCTCTTCTGTATCATTGCTTTAGGAAATCTCTTTATTAAAAGAAACACTGTAATTTAAAAAGTTTCATATTGTTTCTACTAATGATTTCGTTTTTCAACTAAGTTTAAAATAGTCTTTAAAATATAAGACAAGACAGAAAATTGAAAAATTTCAAAAAAATTATTCCCTTTAACCCCACCATCCAAAGATAGCTATTTTTCATACTTTGATACAGTTTCCTTCTTTTTTATGTATAAGTATATACTTTTTAATTGTCTCTTCGAGGCCATCTACAATAGCTTCTATACGATGTTGTATCATGATTTTCATATTTAATGTTGCATCATAAATAGTTGTAATATTATCATGTAGGTCCTTATAAAACTTGCATTAGTCAGGGTATTCTAGTTGTACAAAAACACGAACCCAACTATGGCTTTTATAAAAATGAGAATTTATTGGTTAATGTACTACACTACAGAAAGAACAGAGGGAAACTAGATTCAGAAACAAAACACCATGAGACTCTTGTCTCTATTTTGTCATCTTTCTGCCCCCTGACTGCTCTCTTCTCTCACTGCTTCCTGCCATCTTTTGGATTTTGCCTCTCAGCATTCCTGTTCCCATGATCTCCATGTGGCAAGAACCATAGGCTTCCATATTAAGAACTCATTGTGCAAAACAGAAATAAATTTCCTGTGCTTATTTTGATATGAAAATTCCTACTGGCCTTTGTTTTGGGTCATGTGTCCATCCCTTGGGTCAAATGGCATAACCAGTAAAAGTGAAGTTTTATGATTCACATAACTTGGTCCCATGCCTACTCTTTATTTTTTTTTTTTTAGATTTATTTATTTATTTTAGGGGGAGGGGCAGAGGGAGAGAGAGAATCTTAAGCAGATGCCCCACTGAGTATGGAGCCTGAGATAGGGCTCGATTTCATGACCCATGAGATCATGATCTGAATCAAAATCAAGAGTCAGATGCTCGACTGACTGAGCCACCCAGGTACCCCATGTCCCATGCCTACTCTTGAGGCCAGGAGAGAACATTTTATAATTATAATATTCCATAACCATAAAATGGAGGACAACTTATTGCTTAACTTTTTCCACATGAAGAAACATATATATTTTGTCAGAAATAAAATTGCTAAACCAGACAAAGTTTAACAATTTGATATATTTTTCTTAACTGTTTATGAAAAATATTTTACCAATTTACACTGCTACAAATTTGTCTGAAGGCACCATTTTAACGATACTCCTGCCTAATTACATTAATAGTCTAATGTAAATCATCTGGGTATATATACTAGAAAAATAATGCCTGGTCATTAGGGCAGAAAAAATGTTTACAAGACTATGTAGTTTAGTTATCAGATGATTCCCATATGTATTTTGCTTGTAGATTTTTACATACATGTTTTTCCTAAACTTTAAAAAGTTATGGTATATGAATTATTCATTAGTGACATCATTTCATCTGGCTTAAGCAAAGTATAATTGTGTGGTAGAAAATTGTTTCTAAAATTTTAAGTATTTTGTGATACTTAACGTGTAGTATGTTTTATATTACAGTATGATTTTGTGTCATATATAATATACAGTACAGATAAACACATTATACATAAAAGACAAAGAGAATATACTCAGAAAAAAAGATTAAAAGTATAAAAGAACTTGGTAAAATTAAAATATCAACAGGTGTTCATACTATCAAAAACAAACAACAAAAAGGTAATTTTTCTGTTCTGTCATAAATTTGTTAAAAGTCTCTGTGTTACCTAACTTACATCCAGTGTTCACAGGAAATTACATAATCTACAAATCTAACACTTAGATTAAAATTTGTACACTAACAGCCAATAAAAGAAACTAGATCTCTAAGAAATTTGGGGGGATAGGGAAATTCAAAATGGACTTTGTACAAGTTATGATCATTAAACAAAAGTTACTTAAAAATATATATATGGGCATAGTGGTAAAAGAACAAAGGAATCGACTTGAAAAAAATTTCATTCTCCAAATGTTAGCAATGAAAAACATAATAATAATCAACTGAAAAATAAGTCAAAGTTGTATAAAGCTTCCATGATAATACACAAGAGAAAATAGTATTAAATGTAACTCATACATGACTTTCCAATAATTTTCACACACACGCTTAAACTGTAACAATATTACATGAGCTCTATACCCAGGTTGTTTTGGTCAAAACTTAAGTTGGCAGTTACAGAAGACTTAATTTAAAAATCAAAAACTTTAAAACATAAACTACAAATGATGAAATAAAAGTGTACTGAAATATCATAGCCTTTGATATCATGTCTTCTACATTACAAATGAAGTAATTTTAACATTAAGATTAAAAATTGTTAAACAATCATCAATATAAAATATACAGAACAAAACATGAAAATCAAGTGGAAATAAGTTATTTATACAAATGTATGTGCACACACAAACACTTACACTTATATTGCTTCAGGATATTTCTTTAGCACTACTAATTCCTAAAACCTTTCTAAAATAGACAGTTATTTAAAGTTTGGATAAAGGTCATACTGGATTACATCATCCACTGAAAACAGTCAAGCTGCCCAAATCCAGTTGATGGACTGAGCCTGGCTACAGAAAAAAAAAAAAAAAATGCCCATACCAAAAGAACAGAAATAGTAAGTTATATACTAATACTCATCAAAATAGTAAAATTATATTCACAGGATTTAGTGAACACTAAAAGGACTAAAAATTATAATGCTATGTCTAAAGATTGAATATGCTTATAATTTCATGATTCCAGAAACATCTCTCAATCTGGATAAAATTTAATCTCCTAATCTGGAAAAAATTCAAATGAAACATCTTATTTGTCAATATGTAACTTCTGCAAAATGGAGTATCACTAAAATTAAAAATGAAACAATTCCAGCAATAAAGAAATAGATTATACAAATTACAAATAAAACTGAGACTTAGAAATTCCTGCCTACAAACCGGTCAATAGGAAAATTTAAGTTCTAGTGATTTTTACATCGTGTACTATGGTCCTCTCTGGACTGTTACCACTAAACTCAAGGTGTAAAATGAATCAGCACCAGCTGCCCATATTTATTTTGCCTTTAATAGGTCAAGTAAAATATTAATTTTTTAATACCTTGACTCTCTCTTTTTAATAATGAGAAAAAGAAGGGATTATTCCATAAGACCATTGGGCAGACTTTCCTTTAAAAAACTAATTTGTTAGCCTTGTCAAAAGTGGTTTCAGTAGCATGGGGAACACTAAAACATGTCTGGAGGGGACTGAGAAATAAGGGGAGAGATGAGCAGAGACAGCAGGTACAGACAGTATTTTCAAGGATTTTTATTATAAATCAAGACAGGGAAATGGATAATAGTTGAAAGAAGTTGTGGGGTTTAAGAGGGGATTTATTTTTAAATATGAGAGTTTTTTGTGACTGTATGTTGATGGGAGTAAATAAGGAGTAAAGAATGAGAGTCTGCCGCTTTCTGTGAATGAGCATAGTGGACTGGAGCAGTGTATTAATGTTTACTGTACTTGGGGCAGAGAGAAATCCATTCATTATAACAGGAGGGGAGGCAGGTGCAGAGGCAGATTTGGTAAAGGGATGGTGAGGAAGAAGTGGAGGAAGGGACATAGAAGATGGAATAAAATGACTATTTCTCTACAAAAATGAGTCTGAGAATGAGAGAGAAAATATAAACATGTCCTCTGAGAGAGTAGGAGATCATCAGAAAAATATAAGACAGCTAAGGACCCAGTTGAGATATGTGGGTAGAAATTTAAATGGTATCAGCCAGCCAAGTTGTTCACTGCTCAGATGTATATGCAGTGTAAGTAGAAATCTAGATGTAATGAGGGTTGGGATCTTGCTAAGAGAATACAATAAAGAGAGGTACAAGGGAATTGCAAGTATGTGCAAACAACTGTGTATTCTGATGGGCCATGCAATCTGTATTGGAAAGGAGAGGGGTAAGAAAAGTAGGAGGGACAATTGCTAAATCCTTTGATGAAACACTGTGCAGGTGGAGCAGGTGCTGTAGACAGATTGCATGCCCTTAACCAAACAACCAAACAAAAACAGAGAAGGAGCAGTAGCTTTGAGAGGGGGGGCATGGTCTAGCTGCAATTACAAGCAAAGAGGATATCCACCCCACTGCTACATCCTGTGCTGCGAAAGATGAAGACCTCTGTAGAGGAATACAGAGAAAGCAGGAGACCCAGGGATATCAGGTTTCAGTTAGAGTAAATGTGATTGACAAAACAGGCAAGTTTATCAATGATGGACATTGAGTGCCACTGGGCAGAGTGGAAGGACTACGGGGCTCTAGAAGGGTGGAAGATTGGATCTGACCAATATTAACCACTTGCAACTTATAAAGTTTCTCAAGGAAGTTGCATTAGGAATGGTGCACAATTATTAAATATATAAATTTCATTTAATGCAACAAATGCAATTAGGAATAAACCTACAAGGTTTTTAGAAGAATTCTGGGTTCACAAACAATGCCACTTCACTGTTTAACTAATGCTACCAAGAAATAGGGAAGGACCTGCCTAGCAGAGCCACCTTAAATGTACTAATGGTTGAATCCCATCACTACTTATCCATGAACCCACAGAATGATTTTTTAAAACTCCCAAATTTCTTTCCTCCCTGACTCAAATGACTATTATGGTGGGCAAAACATGATTCTACTTAGTCAAAGAGAGATTCAGAGCTGAGAGAGAGAGAGAGAGAGAGAGAGAGAGAGAGAGAGAGAAAGAGTGTGTGTGTGTGGTGAGGGGATCTCAGAGAATGAAACAAGTATTTTGAGTAGACAACAAAGGTATAACATAACAACCTTTTGGTGTTCTCTTAGCCTTTGTTTTCTGTCCTTTTTTAAAAAAAATTTTAAACCAGGAATTAAGCCTATTCGGAGGATAGAATCATCCTTTTTTTTGGAAAGTGCACAGTATGCTTCTCATGTTAAAAAAATTATAAATTCTTTCTTCCCAAATTTTATAAAAAGTAAATAAAAGTTGCCTCTAATTCTACCAACCTGTTTACTACACTACTATAATTTTGGATTAAACTCTTTAATCTCGTTATCTCTGTATAAAAATAATGTTTTTACTGGCATCATATCTACTATAGATAATTTTAATAGTTTTTCATATTTTACTTTCTTATTTTTTAACTTCACTTTGTGCAACTTTTCCCATGTCACTATTGTCCTCAAACTCATAATTTTTTAACAGCATACATGACTTTTATTATTTTTTAAAATGTTTTTTTTTAAAGATTTTATTTATTTATTTGACAGAGAGAGATAATGAGAGCAGGAACACAAGCAGGGGGAGTGGGAGAGGGAGAAGCAGGCTTCCTGCCGAGCAGGGAGCCCGATGTGGGACTCGATCCCAGGACCCTGGGATCATGATCTGAGCTGAAGGCAGAAGCTTAACAACCAAGCCACCCAGGTGCCCCTTTTTAAAACTTTTAAACTTAAATTCAATTAATTAACATATAATGTATTATTAGTTTCAGAGGTAGAGGTCAGTGATTTATCAGTCTTATATAATACCCAGTGCTCATTACATCATGTGTCCTCCTTAATGTACATCATCCAGTTACCCCATCTCCCCACCCCCTCCCCTCCAGCAACCCTCAGTTTGTTTCCATGATTCAGTCTCTTATGGTTTGTCTCTTCTCTGATTTCATCTTGTTTTATTTTTTCCTCTCTTCCCCTATGATCCTTTTTTTTTGTTTCTTAAATTCCATATATGAGTGAGATAATATGATAATTGTCTGTCTCTGATTGACTCATTTCACTTAGCATAATACCCTCTAATTCCATCCACGTCATTGCATATGGCAATATTTTATTTTTGATGGTTGAGTAGTATTCCACTGTGTATATATATACCACATCGTCTTTATCCATTCATCTGTTGATAGACATCTGGGCTCTTTCCATAGTTTGGCTCTTGTGGACATTGCTGCTATAAACATTGTGGTGCACGTACCCCTTTGGATCACTACATTTGTATCTTTGGGGTAAATATCCAGTAGTGCAATTGCTGGGTCATAGGGTAGCTCTATTTTCACCTTTTTTTTAAAAAAAAGATTTTATTTATTTATTTGACAGAGAGAGAGAGCACAAGTAGGCAGATGGGCAGGCAGATGGAGAGGGAGAAGCAGGATCTCTGCTGAGCAGGGAGCCAGATGTGGGGCTCGATCCCAAGACCCCAGGATCGTTACCTGAGCTGAAGGCAGCCGCTTAACTGACTGAGCCACCCAGGAGCCCCTATTTTCAACTTTTTGAGGAACCTCCATAATGTTTTTCAAAGTGGCTGCACCAGCTTGCATTCCCACCAACAGTGTAGGAGGGTTCCCCTTTCTCCGCATCCTCACCAACACCTGTCAATTCCTGAGTGGTTGATTTTAGCCATTCTGACCAATGTGAGACGGCATCTCATGTGAGATGGTTTTTGATTTGTATTTCCCTGATGCCGAGTGATGTTGAGCATTTTTTCATGTGTCTGTTGGCCACTTGGATGTCTTCTTTGCAGAAATGTCCATGTATTATGCCCATTTCTTCATTAGATTATTTGTTCTTTGGGTGTTGAGTTTGATGAGTTCTTTATAGATTTTGGATAATAGCCCTTTATCTGATAAGACATTTGCAAATATCTTCTCCCATTCTGTCCATTGTCTTTTGGTTTTGTTGACTGTTTCCTTTGCTATGCAAAAGGTTTTTATCTTGATGAAGAACCAATAGTTCATTTTTGCCTTTGTTTCTCTTGCCTTGGAGACGTGTCTGGCAAGAAGTTGCTGTGGCCAAGGTCAAAGAGGTTGCTGCCTGTGTTCTCTAGGGTTTTAATGGATTCCTGTCTCACATTGAGGTCTTTCATCCATTTTGAGTCTATTTTTGTGTATGGTGTAAGGAAGTGGTCCAGTTTCATTCTTCTACATGTGGCTGTCCAATTTTCCCAACACCATTTGTTGAAGAGACTGTCTTTTTTCCACTGGACTTTCTTTTGTGCTTTGTCGAAGGTTAGTTGACCAGAGTTGAGGGTCCATTTCTGGGTTCTCTATTCTGCTCCATTGATCAATGTGTCTGTTTTTGTGCCAGTACCATACTGTCTTGATGATTACAGCTTTGTAATAAAGCTTAAAGTCTTGAATTGTGATGCCACCACCTTTGGTTCCCTCTATACCTACACTGTGAAGAGTTTTAATCAAGAAATCATGCTGTATTTTGTCAAATGCTTTTTCTGCATCTATTGAGAGGATCATATGGCTCTTGTCCTTTCTTTTATTTATGTAGTGTATCACATTGATTGATTTGCAGGTGTTGAACCACTTGGTCATGGTGAATAATCCTTTTAATGTACTGTTGGATCCTACTGGCTAGTATTCTGGTGAGAATTTCTGCATCCATGTTCATCAGGGATATTGGTGTGTAATTCTTTCTGGCAGGGTCTTTGTCTAGTTTTGGTCTCAGAGAAAGAGTTTAGAAGTTTTTCTTCCATTTCTGTTTTTTGAAACAGTTTCAGAAGAATAGGTATTAATTCTTCTTTAACTGTTTGGTAGAATTCCCTTGGGAAGCCATCCAGCCCTAGATTCTTGCTTGCTGGGAAATTTTTTGATTGCTGCTTCAATTTCCTTGCTGGTTATGGGTCTGTTCAGGTTTTCTATTTCTTCCTGTTTCAGTTTTGGTAGTTTATACATCTCTAGGAATGCATCCATTTCTTCCAGATTGCCTAATTTGTTGGCATATAGTTGCTCATAACAAGTTCCTATACTTGTTTATATTTCTTTGGTGTTGGTTGTGATTTCTCCTCTTTCATTCATGATTTTATTTCAGTCCTTTCTCTTTTCTTTTTGATAAGTCTGGTCAAGGGTTTATCAATCCTATTAATTCTTTCAAAGAACAAGCTCCTAGTTTTGTTGATCTGTTCTACTATTCTTTTGGTTTCTATTTCATTGATTTCTGCTCTAATCTTTATTAATTCTCTTCTCCTGCTGGGTGTAGGCTTTATTTGCTATTCTTTCTCCAGCTCCTTTAGGTGTAAGGTTAGGTTGTGTATTTGAGGCCTTTCTTGTTTCTTGGAAAACGCTTGTATTGCCATATACTTCCCTCTCAGGACTACATTTGCTGCATCCCAAAGGTTTAGAACAGTTGTGTTTTCATCTTCATTTGTTTCCATGAATTTTTTTAATTCTTTAATTTCCTGGTTGACCCATTCATTCTTCAGTAGGATGCTCTTTAGCCTCCATGTATTTGAGTTCTTTCCAAGTTTCCTCTTGTGATTGAGTTCCAGTTTCAAAGCACTGTGGTCTGAAAATATGCAGGGAATGATTCCAATCTTTTGCTACTGGTTGAGACCTAAGTTTTGACCCAGGATGTGATCTATTCTGGAGAACATTCCATGGGCACTAGAGAACAATATGTATTCTGTTGCTTTAGGATGGAATGTTCTAAATATATATATGTGAAGTCCATCTGGTCCAATGTGTCATTCAAAGCCCTTGTTTCCTTGATGATCTTCTGCTTAGATGATTTCCATTGCAGTGAGTGGGGCATTAAATTCCCCTACTATTATTGTATGATTATCTATTTGTTTCTTTATTTTTGTTATTAATTGGTTTATACAGTTGGCTGCTCCTATGTTAGGGGCATAAATATTTAAAGTTGTTATATCTTCTTATTGGATACATCCTTTAATTATGATATAGTGTCCTTCCTCAAATCTTATTACAGTCCTTGGTTTAAAATCTAATTTGTTTGATATAAGAATTGCCAACCCAGCTTACTTTTGATGTCCATTAGCATAATAAATAGTTTTCCATCCCCTCACTTAAAATCTGGAGGTGTCCTTGGGTCTAAAATGAGTCTCTTACAGACAGCATATAGATGGGTCTTGCTTTTTTTATCCAATCTGGTACCTGTGTCTTTTGATCGGGGCATTTAGCCCATTTATATTCAGAGTAACTATTGAAAGATATGAACTTACTGCTATTGTATTACCTGTAAAGTCACTGTTTCTGTGTATTGTGTCTGTTCCTTTCTGATCTTTGTTACTTTTGGGCTCTCTCTTTGCTTAAAGGATCCCTTTTAATATTTCTTGCAGGGATAGTTTAGTGATCACAAATTCTTTTAGTTTCTGTTTGTCCTGGAAAGTTTTAATCTCTACTTCTATTTTGAATGACATCTTAGCTGGATAAAGTATTCCTGGCTGCATATTTTTCTCATTTAGCACTCTGAATATATCATGCCAGTCCTTTCTGGCTTGCCAGGGCTCTGTGGGTAGACCTGCTACCAGTCTAATATTTCTACCCATATAGGTTATGGACCTCTCATCCTGAGCTGCTTTCAGGATTTTCTCTTTGTCTCTGAGATTTGCAAGTTTCACTATTATATGTTGGGGTGTTGACCTATTTTTATTGATTTTGAGGTGGGGGCGGTTCTCTGTGCCTCCTGGACTTCGATGCCTGTTTCCTTCCTCAGATTAGGGAAGTTCTCTGCTATAATTTGCTCCAATATACCTTCTGCCCCTCTCTCTTTTTCCTCTTCTGGGATCCCAATTATTCTAATATTGCTTTGCTTTATGGTATCACTTATCTCTCAAATTCTCCCCTTGTAATCCAGTAGTTGTTTATCTCTCTTTTTCTCAGCTACTTTATTCTCCATCATTTTGTCTTCTATATCACTAATTCTCTCTTCTGCCTAATTTATCCTAGCAGTTAGAGCCTCCATTTTTTATTGCATCTCATTAATAGCCTTTTTGATTTCAACTTGATTAGATTTCAGTTATTTTATTATGCAGTTCTGTGCAATTGGTAAACTTGGTCTTAGCTGGATGTTCTTGCTGATCATCTAGGGGAGGGGCCTGTTGCATTGATTCTCAAGTGTCTTTGCCCAGGGCAGAATTGCACTGCCCTTGCCGGGGGACCAGCCTAAAGTCATCTGCTCCAGTTAGCTCTATGTGGCTTTTGTTCCCTGAAGAATTTAAAAGATAAAAAAATGGTGGCCTCCAATCTCTGGCCCTGGAGCCAAGAACTCAGGGCCCCGGTCCTCAATTCGCCCTCAGGGAAAAGTAGTCAGTCACTCCTGTCTCCCTGGTCTCTCTCTGCACTCTGTGCTCACCCAGACTGTGACTGAGCATTTCTACCTTAGGCCGCAACCCCGTTTCCAGTCTCCAAACCCTGCAAACTCCTGTGGCGCACACTGGCACCACTCATCCCAGGGGAGAAGAGGATCTTGCGTGGTTCTGCTCCTTGCTGGGCCCCTGCTCAGAGAGCAGTCCTCCAACTGTGTCAAAGTTTACAGTTTATGGCAACCCAGAGCTGAGAGCCCACTCCTGGGCTCACTGATTGAAGCTGGCATCCCTTGCCACACTCAGGCACTGGTCTTCCTGTGACCCTGAGCATCCTGAGACCACATGTCCCAGCTACGTTTCCATCCCCACTTGGCCACCTGAGCACCTTTCAAGCAGTGATGTTCCTTACTGGAGCAGACTTCGAAAAGTTCTGGTTTTGTGCTCCGCTGCTATATCACTTTCCGGTAGCCAGGTTACTGAGCTCCCTTCCCCCACGGTTTATCTTTCCATATATAGTCTCGGATTCACTTCTCCACACCTCCTATGTTGCAGAAAGTGGTCGCTTCTCTATTTGTAGAGTTGCAGCTATTCTTTTCTTAGATCTCTGGTTGAGTTCGCAGGTGTTCAGAATGATTTGATAGTTATCTAGCTGAGTTCCTGGGACCAGATGAAACCAAGGTCTCCTAATCCTCTGTCATCTTGGATTATCTTCCAAACTCATAATTTTTAAGAACTGTGGAGCTTATTATGGAAAATTCATATTTTATCAGTTTCTTATTATTGGGTATTTTGACCATTTCTCATGTTTTTGCTGTTATAAAAAAGACGAGAGAAACATCCTTAATACATCCTTAAGTGTGTGTCTGATTATTCCTTTCCTTAAATTTCTAAGAATGAGATTCTGAGGTCACAGGAAAAATTCCATTCTGAACACGATCATCTCTCCTCCTCATTTATCTATTTTTAAAATATGCCATTGTTTTTAAAGCAGGTGACTCTTAGGGCTCCTTTGGCTAGCTAAAAAGCAGAACCTTCACTGGAAATTATTTCTAGTAGGACCTTAGAAATAGACCTATAAATATAATCTATCATAAGTAGTCTCATTTCAGCAACTCCTAAACTTTAGAACAGCCATGGTCTGGTTTAGGGTAGTTCAGAGGTCAATGGGAAAGCTTATCCTAATTAAAAAAAAACAAAAAAACAAAAAAAAAAAACCGTTAAGAATTAATTCAGATAAAAATAGAATCTCTATTGCATATAAGAAACATGACCCCAGCTAACACCAAAACATTATTATTTTTTTTCTTTTTTTGACAACAAAGGGTCTGCTTTTTAGGACACAAGTAAGACATTCCAATTCACTGTTCAAGTAACCATTTACCTGGTGTCAGATAAGCTGGCCCCAATTTCAAAAGTAAATTAATTATAAACTTCAATTTGAGGCAAGTTGAAGCTACATATATATTATGGAGCTGATTTCAAAAAATGACACAAAATTAAAATGAAATAGCCTCTAAAATTTGAGAACCTTTGGACACAGTAAATCTTAGTTATAACAGAAAATGAAACATCTGATGATAATACTGGGTCTGATAAGATATAATAAAAACATGAAGCATGATACATAAGGTCAGAAGGATCAATATAAAATGTGAAATGAACACACAAATTGCATAATCCTAGTCACCGAAAGTGTTTGGAAATGACAGGGGAATTAACTAGCAAGTAAAGCTGAATATTAAATGTGGCTGAGTGCACCATACATCATTCCTAAATCTAGGAATTCCTAAAATGTGGGCCACCTTTTCCCTGGAAATAACCAAGATCTAATCCAAGGTTAAATGAAAAATAAAGTGAGAACACTCACATGACTAAATTTAAACATTGGCATTATGTATATTTGAGGGGAAAGAGATGAGAAGATGGGGTGTCTGGCAGCAGTAAAACAGAGTTAAGAGAATGACAGATATTTATTCTTGTAAAACACAGTCTGACTTACTGGCCTATTCTTAAACCACACCTTGAAATGATTAGGGCAAAACCCACAGGAATTGAAATTGCCAAAAACCTACTGACATTGAATCACAGAGCATCATGACATTTATCCCATACAGACCTCTGATTTATTCACATAACTCTTTAACAAGCAGAAAGCCACTTTTTAAAAAATTTTTGAAACACATTTTCTTGATAGTAAAAAGTGCCTTGGAAAGAGGAATACCTTTTCAGCTTGTCATGGCTGGATTTCAGTTCTGTCTTTGCTACTTGCTAGTACGTGAGCTGGAAAAACTTCCAGACTCCCCTGAACCTCAGTTTCCTCATCAGGAAAATGGAGATGAGTCTTGTGATTGTTAACCAAGCTAAAATATAAGTACAATGTCTGTTAACTTCCCCCAAACTTTTAATTTCTCTTTTTTCCCTGCCACACTTTAACCTCTAGAGGCTGCAAAAAATGTGAATTGATCTTAATTGAACTGTTGTTGCCTTTAATTTGAGGTTAAAAATCAATCTCTGAGATGAAATACAAAAGGGAAGGGGAGGTGATGAGAAATATGATTAATGGTACAGGCTCTTTATAGTTTACAAGGTCCTTTGCAGGCTCATCTCAAAATCCCATGAACAGTTAGAAAAGGTAATAGTATACCCTCTTCTATATACAGAACCTGAGGTTCTGGATGACAATGACTTTGAGATCAATATTCTCCTTCTCATACTGATACTGTCTTACATGTTCTATATGAATAATGAGAGCATTGTTTAAAAATTGTTTAATTATTCTTACACTTTTTATAGTATCTGGTTTTCATCTTATTGCCAGTCTTTTCTAAGTATTTGCCTGTCTGACAGAATTTAGTATAGAAGAAATGCCAAAAGGAGACAGTATCACTGACAGTCAAAATTCAGTAGGACAGGAGCCTTGAAAAACATGTGACTGTCTTCATAACAGATTTGCTAAATTATTTTTTCTCTTCTTTTTACTTCACATGACTCACTGCAAAATCCCTCGGAGGGATTTGCCGGACTTCAGAAGGTACCATCCTCACTGTAGTCAATGGTTTTCTCTGGAGGATGCCATTCCATAGAATACAATCTGAATAATGTGCAAGGAGATACTTCTATCCCACATTAAAGTCAGGTGGAGTCAGACAGAAGGAATAAAGAAGATGGAAAGGAAATAAAAGGAAAACAATTTCTAAAACAATTTCTGTTGTCCACTTAGGTGATGTAAGGGAGAGAAAGTCAGGGCAGAGGAGTTCATGAAGGGGACAGATGCAGGTGTCCCAGGTGGGGAAGCACATCCAATAGTTCAGGAAATTACGGGTGATAGGGATTCTGGCCTTGCACCCACCTATTAATCTGGAGAAGGCTGCTTTGCAGGCTGCACCCACAATCATATGGAGGACAGGCACATAAAAACAGAGGGCTGCAGAGGATTAGTTTCCTGGGTGGCCCTTCTATCTGATATGGCAAAGGTATATGCAGAGCAGCTGAATGTGTGGCTAGGATGCTGAGCAGATGAGTTCACATTAGGGGTTCTGCTCCCAGGGCTGCAGGCTAACTGGGATTCACAGTGAGACGACCAGAGGATGAATAGCACCATCAAGAACTCACATGTTGCTGAGGTAGCCAGAAAGTATCAGAGGGCCCTGTCTACACCAAAAGAAAAGATGTTGGCTACAGCCCTAAATGCCAACAGGGCTGACAGCTCCAGGATGGACAGAAGACATCACCCTGGAGGCCAGGGCAAGAGAAGAGTGGCAAGAGGAAGCAGAAGCAATTCCTCTCCTGTATCCAGACATCATCTTTAGGAAAGAAGCAGGAATATTTGGAATAGAGCAATCTTTGAGACAGAGTACGGGATTATGTTTAAATAATCTAAACAATTTCAAAATGCCTTATTTTACATGTTGAATAAATTTTTATTAATAATTTCAGATCAGGCTGGAGGAGGCAAATAGAGTTACAGATAACATATGAAGGTTGCTTTTCTCTCTATAGCTAAATTGAGTAAGAATTATTGAGAAATGTTACTACCCATAAGCTATGCAGTTTACATTTGCATGTCTCCTAGAGTTTACAAAACATCTCCAAATATATTGACTTTAGAATCAGATTATCAAGCTAGAAAACATGTGGATTTCACCAAGAGGTCTGGGGTACATAAAATGAGAATAGCAGGAAGGAAAGATAAATGGGGGAGGTTAGTTATAATAATCTTAAAGTGAGAGAATAATGACTGAGATCTTACCCTACCACATATGTGAACATATCCTAAAGCTGCAACAACTACATCAGTACAGTGCTGAAGTGGAAATGAGACATCAGAACAACAGAGAAGAGTCTGGAATAGATATACATATATTTGAATTTCCACATACATACACATTCTTAAATGAAAATATATGATTCCAAATCAATAGGTGGAGGATGGACCATTCAGTAGCATGAGTATCTACAACAGATTATCATCTTATGGGGAAAAAAATGTTAGATGACTACCCTGCATCTCCCTCCTCTATATATACATTTCCAAATGAATTCATGATAGAAAATAAAATAAAAAAAGATGGGGCACCTGGGTGGCTCAAGTCAGTTAAGCATCCCACTCTTGGTTTCAGCTCAGGTCATGATCTTGGGGTCATGAGATTGAGCCCTGCCTTGGGCTCTGTACTCAGTGGAGAGTCTGCTTGAGTTTCTCTCTCCCTTTCCCTCTGCCCCTCCCCCACACTCTCTCTAAAATAAATCAATCTTAAAAAAAAGATTCTCTCTCCCTCTCCTTCTGCGCCTCCCCCAGCTCTCTATCTCAAAATAAATATATAAATAAATAAAACAAAATACTGAAAGAAAATATATATATTATTTGGAGAAAGCATACTTCAAGAATGAAATAAAAGCCAGAAGTAAAAGTCAATTTAATTAAGAAACATTTTTTTTAAGAAAATGAATTAAATTTCTGTATGGCAAGTAACATTATAAACAACTTCAAAATTAAAGACAAACTGGCAAATTATTTACAAATACAAAAACTGTTGCACTCAGTGTATCTAAAAATATCTAAATATCTAAACTATTAGATCGAATATTTATTAAGTGCAACTTGTTGTAGGACAATTTGGTTATAATAATCAACATTTCAACTGAGGATACATAAGCTGCCCATTCAGTTACACCGAGACAATATTTTGAGAAAAAAGCAAGGATGTTAGGGAGGGAGGTGTTCGTGAGAAACTAGGGATTTGCACTCAGAAGGGACTAATTTTTTTCTAAATTCACTGGGCTACATACTGATTTAAATATTTCTTCCTAATAATCAGCAAGTACATTATTAAGATTTTGTCATATGGAATAAATACCCCTACATAATGCATACAGAGATGCACAAGGATAAGTGAAGTACTATTTAACAGGAAAAATAGCAGTTGCCTATTAGTAAAATTCAGAGAAATCTCTATGCTCTAGTGTGGACTAAGTTCAGTAACGTGTTCCTAGATTAAAGGAAGTAACCTGTAGAAATGTGTATGTAGTATAAACCAGTTTCATAAAAAGTGACAATACAAACACTCATTATATACACAGATTTGTGTGTGTGTGTTTTGTATATGCATATAGAATCTAGACTGATCTTCAAGCTTTAAACTGTGGTTAAAGTTTGGGAAGTAAAATGGAGAGGAGAAATTTTTATTTTAATTATGCATTCTTCATTCCTTTCATTGTTTTCATTCTTCCTTCCTTTCATTTTTTCTTTTTCTTTTCTTCCTTTCTTCCGCCTTTCCTTTTCTTTCCTTTCCTTTTCTCAGTAATTTAAAATACATTAAGTAACTAAACCACCTTTGTATAATAAAGAAGGGTGTAATTTTGTATGTTGTGTGTTTTTTTTTAATTTGCTTAAAGATTTTATTTATTTATTTGACAGAGACAGAGTACAAGCAGGGGGAGCAGCAGAGGGAGAGGGAGAAGCAGGCTTCCTGCTGTGCAGGGAGCCCAATGTGGCAGGATCCTAGGACCCCAGGATCATGACCTCAGCCAAAGACAATCATTTAACCAACTGAGCTACCCAGGCACCCCTGTAATTCTGTATGTTGATTAGAATAATAATTTTATTTAAGAAAAATTAGTAAACATACTCAAAGATTTAGTCTTAGTTGGAGGTGAGGTGGGGAAATTTTTGGGGGGGAAATTTACTAAGATATGCGTAACAGCTATGGATAATTTCTTTTTAAAGATCTTATTTATTGGGCGCCTGGGTGGCTCAGTTGGTTAAGCGACTGCCTTCGGCTCAGGTCATGATCCTGGAGTCCCGGGATTGAGTCCTGCATCGGGCTCCCTGCTTGGCAGGGAGTCTGCTTCTCCCTCTGACCCTCACCCCTCTCATGCTCTCTCTCTCATTCTCTCTCTCAAATAAATAAATAAAATCTTTAACAAAAATTTTTTTAAAAAAAGATCTTATTTATTTATTTGAGAGAGAGAGAGCATGAGTAGGGGGAAGAGCAGAGGAAGATAATCTTAAGCAGATTCCATGTCCAGCACGGAGCCCATGTGGGTCTTGATCTCAGGACGCTGAGATCATGACCTGAGCCGAAACCAAGAGTTGGATGCTTAACCAACTGAGCCAGCCAGGAGCCCCCAGCCATGGATAATTTAATGTACTTCATTTTACTTCTAACTCAACATCTGATGTCACTGCTTTTATTATCCAGAAAAAGAAAAATGACAAAAATTCAAGTCAACTACCTATTTTAAAGTATCTCTTTTTGTACCTATTACTTAGGTAATTCTGAATTGATAGTTGAATTTATTACTTCAGCAAGCACTTAGGAAGGTATGTGTCTTAGATTGGGTCCCCTAGAAGGAGACCCTGAGATCAGGATTTGACTTGGGTGAAAGTGATTTATTTATTAATGAAGTGCTCCCACAGGAGATCAGTAAGGGACTGTGGAGGGAAGTAGAGCAAGAAAGGTAAGGAAACCCAATAAAGATGGGCTTTCAGGCAATGTCTCTTCAGAGTTTCTAAGTCTATTTCAGCAGGAGATCTCAGGAGCTTAATTTAAATTCAGTTTCCAAACCCAGGCATAGTGGTTGGGCTCTGTTATTCATTGACTAAGGGCCACTGCAGGAGGGAGGAGCTTAGGGTGGGTGAGAAATAAATTCTGCAGCAGGTGGGTAAAGGTTTTCCTAGCCCTGCGGCAGGCTTCCTAAGAGAAGTGCACATGCAACCCACAAGCAAAGCCAACACACGTCAGGAGAAGAATGCACCTAAAGAAGGAAAGGGATCCAAGGAGATCTGGCAGAGCACCAACGGTACCCATTCCAAAAGGGATTTTATTTTATTTACAAATACTTCATTTGTTCAAAATATTGAGTTGAACAAAGGACTTTTCCTGTTTTTGCACAATAGGCCCCGCCCCCAATTTTTTTTTTTTCAAAAATTACAAGTCAACAAACCTGAAGAAGCAGCAGTTCTCATTTAGAGAGGTTTCTAAGAATTCCCAGAAAGGCAAACAATTTAGCAGCTTCAAATTTAGTCAGACCAAGGTTCAAAGTTCCTAATATTTTAAGGACTTAAGTTTTCAAGTTCTAAGATCAAAACAATGATTTAGCCCCTATTTCTACTGTTCTTCAGGATCTATTTTTTCAATTTCCAGCATCCTATTCCATCCTCTGGGAAACAGAGAAACAATGTACTTTTGTTTTAGAAAACTCTATATATTTCAGAGATAATCTGTTATTTATTCTTTAATTATTCTAATGCCTCCCTGGACACTAGAGAAAATGAGTGCTTTCAGGCTGATTGTATACAAAATTTCAACTATAGCACAAAGGAAATAAAACAAGGCATACCCAAAATGGAAAGTAAGTGCTTAGAGACCTTACTAGTCGTGATGCTACATGAACATGCTTTCATTTTCCCCACAGAATTCTTATATTCTTACTCCTCTCCTTGTAACCTCGGGCAAGTTACTCAAGCTCTCTTAACTTCAGTTCCCCTATTCATTTCCTGATACGGCTCTAGCACACATTTGGCACTAAGGAAATACTTGTTCAATATATGAGGAGATAAAAATTTATCAACCTTATTTTGATTTCTGCATCTTAGTGCATGTGGCTCTACACATCTTGAATATATTCATCTTTTTTTCTTATCCATCTGTATTAGTTTCTATTGCTACTTAAGAGATCTTCACAAACTCAGTGGCTTAAAGCAACACACATGCATTATCTCAGTTTCCATGAGCCAGAAGTCCAAGCATAGCTGAGCTGCAACCTCTGCTCAGGTTCTCACAAGGCAACAACAGTGTCAGCTGGACTGCCTTCCTTCTGGGTCCTCTTCCAAGCCCATGTAGTTGGTGGTGGGATTCAATGCCTTGCAGCTGTGGAGCTGAGGTGTCCATGTTCTTGCTACCTATGGGCTGGGTGTCACTCTCAGCTCCAAGAGGGCGCTGACAGTTCCTTTCACAACATGGCAGACCATTTCTTCAGAGCCAGGAAGAGAGGGCACTCATCTCACATCTCACTCCACTCTGCTCAGAAGTGGCATATATTTGTATGTGTGCTTTAGAAACAAGTGAGTCACAGGTCTGCTCACACTCAAGGGATAGGATCACACAGGAGTGTGATTCATTTGAGGGTCGCCTTACGGAGCATTTCTCAAACTATGCACATCAAATTTCCTTCAAAGTCAAGCTCAAGTCAAACACCAGAGTCCAGATAGGACAGAACTAAGCATTTATCTATGGTGATATTTTTTCATCAGTTATCATGTTTTATAAAATATACACACAGACAAACACACCATGCATTTAGTGCTAAATGCTTAATGGGTGTGGTTTGAGATTCTCCTAACCTGGAATCTTGGAGATATATGCAATCTTTATATGTCCTTTGGTCATGCTACCCATCAGCAAATAATGCTAAATGTTCTGCACAGAGACTTAGAATCCTCATTTCTTCCCTATCCATGTGTATTCATTTTGTTTCAAACCTCAAATAAATCATGTGTGACAAAGCCTCTTGGTTGTATTTCATGCTCCCAGTCTTCGTTAACTGTGCCGAACCCTACCCATGCTATGTCCTGGCACTATTAACACATAGCGATCACATGTTATCCTTATGGCACTAGCCAGATGTTTTTTTTTCCTTAAAATATTGGAAAGTACCTAAATATCTCATATTTCAACGAGCAATTGTATAATGATTAAGAATGATTTACATATTGTTTTTTGTTAGGTAACACAAACAGTATTAAAATAATATTTTCAAAAAGTTAAACAGGCAAAATGTCAAGCACATATTAAATAAGGCAAGTCACTTACGATGAAATAAGGGAAGTACCTAAAACTTTGTTTTTAAGATGCAAAAACAAGGCTACCTTGAAGCTATTTTGTTTTTTTTTTTGTTTTGATATTAATTTTTCTCAAAATTAATATGTGTAAGAAAACCCTATTTTTGTAGATCAGTGTGTGGAGCACAAAAACTACTAACCAATCAAGTGTCACCTAGTCAGCTATGCCCTAAATGGGTAAAGTGATTCTACTCAGCATGCTGTTTTCCAAGGCTGTCTGATGAATCTGACAGAGCTCAACTCAGTTCTTGACACTGCAGAAGCACATCTTAAATACTGATGCTATGAAGTAATCAGTACTGTAATTAGAATAAGTGAAAACTAAATTCAAAAAGGCAAAAAAAATCTTTACAACAGGATCAGTGATGGCCAAGACCTGTACAAATTGACATGATGAGGGCGCCTGGGTGGCTCAGTTGGTTAAGCGACTGCCTTCAGCTCAGGTCATGATCCTGGAGTCCCGGGATCAAGTCCCGCATCGGGCTCCCTGCTCGGCAGGGAGTCTGCTTCTCCCTCTGACCCTCCCCCCTCTCATGTGCTTGCTCTCTCCCATTCTCTCTCTCTCAAATAAATAAATAAAATCTTAAAAAAAAATTGACACGATGAACAGAACATATTATTTTCTTCCATTTGCTTTATGGAGCTATTTATTCATTTATTAACTTAATGGCATGGGGCTTTCTTGGTGCTTTGTTGAATTTTCGGAAGTCAAACATGGAAGTTTGGTATTGTGATGATTCCCAAACCCACTTTGGTGACTAAAGTTTATTTAAAGCTAAAAAAAGGTAGAGGTAAATTTCTTAACAAATTAGTATGCTTTGCCCAAGGAACAATACAGGAATTAAATAATTGATTCTCACTCTTTCATGGTTTAAACAATATTTCTTTTATCAATATTCATTATTAAATACTTCTAAGTACTGATTATTCTGTGCTGTGTTAGCATATGGCTATAGTAGTGTTTCTTTTCTATGATCAAAGAACAATAATCTTCCAGACATGCTGAAAAACATAAACTAAGTATTTCTGGACAGCTGAACATAACCTTTAATGATCAGTGAATAAATACACATGGTATCTAATGGTGCATCCTAATAATTTTCTGTTTGTATGTTCATTCTATTTTGTTCACCATACCATGAACAGTACTGACACTGTACCACTGTGACTAATCTTAAAAGGCCCATTCTTAGACTTACATTTTCTTTTAATTAAACATAACAATGTTTTAAAAGAAGTGGCTCAAATCCTTTTCACATGTTTCCTCTCACTGGACCATTTAGACTGTGCCTGATTTAACTTACTTTAGGTTCTAATATCTAAGTCTCAACAAGAATCAGAAGCCATAGTCTTCAATAGAACTGCTGCAATAAGTAAACCATGTCAAACAAAAGTAAGTCGTGGCATCCATGGACATTATCACCAATCTATAGGAGTCATCATGCTTGCTCCAGCCACAAAGATTTTAAGGGAAACTGTGCTGCCTATCCTTGTCATATCTGAGCCATTTTTTATGCCTTGTGAAACAGTCCCTGGCCTCAGCTACAGAGCCTAGGTGAGTAGTTAACAAAAGATGAGCTATCTATAGGTCAGTCAGCATCTAAAAGAAATGAGGTGGGTAATCTGATCACCTCCTCAGGAATTTGAACTAGGACACACAAAGAAATAGGAACAATTAACAGTAACATAAAGGCATAAAAGGAGATGAGAGAACAAAAAATACTCCCGAAAATTCACAACAAACACACACACACACACACACACAAGAAAGAAAAACTGAGGAAGCTGTGCACATAGGTAGTGTGTCAAGAAGAGAGAGGAACTCCAGGGAAAGGATCCACATGTGGTCCAAGAAAACATGAGGCTAGCTGATTCACAGAATTGCCAGTTTCTGAAACTTCATCTATGGGTACACTCATAGTAACCTTATCCTTCCTCTGAAGTTTCTGTTTATATTCATATAACAACAGCAACAGTAACAAGTAATTTGATATTTTATGTCTTGGTGTAATATTCAAACTATCAAATAATCAGTACAATAAGGGCAATGACCAACCAGAATGAATGGATGCTAAATGTAAATATCTACTACTCTCGTATCAGGTAGCCTAGCTAAAATATTCACCTTGATAACTTCATGTAATATGTGCTTCTCTAAATTAGAGTTGGTAACATTATACAAATCATATTGTGCTCACCTTTGCCTTTGCCATCAGTGCTAAAATGATAATAAAATTTAAAAGCAGCACAGAATTCCAACCTAGTCTTCTTTGGCTTCTAAGTTATATTAATTCTGTTTGAAGATTAGATTATAAAAACAGGACTAGCTGGCATTTATTGAGTGCTTAATATACACCAAACACTTCATTTAGTCTTTCCAAAAATTATTATTGTGGGCGCCTGGGTGGCTCAGTTGGTTAAGCGACTGCCTTCGGCTCAGGTCATGATCCTGGAGTCCCACATCGGGCTCCCTGCTTGGCGGGGAGTCTGCTTCTGCCTCTGACCCTCCCCCCTCTCATGTGCTCTCTCTCTCTCATTCTCTCTGTCTCAAGTAAATAAAAATAAAGAAAATCTTAAAAAAAAATTATTATTGTACCCATGATAGAGATGAAAAAACTGAAAATTTGAACAACTGGCTCAAGGTCACATAACTAATATATTTTGTAGTCGAGTTTTAATGACAGTCTAACTCATGAGCCACCATTTTTAAATGTGACACTATACTGCCCCTGCCATCAGATAATACTTATAATGTGGCTTCCAAAAAGTCTGACACAAAACACATAGTGTGATAATTATATATCACGGCAGTAACCATACAGTACAATCACGGAAAGCTTTGTTTGTATAATTTGCTCTCTGGGATCAAGAGTGAGTATTAACTACCAAGTGCCCAGGGAACCTACCTTGGTGTTGTTACTTGTAGGCTGGCACCTATGGTTTGTGGGACATAATGTTAAGACATAATATGACAAGATGGCTCAGCTGCCCCTAACCAGTCTCAGAAACTGAGAGTCAATGGGTAGCCTAAATCACATAGAACATTTGAATAATGAGTCTAGAGAGAGCAATAAAAGGTGTAGAGTACAAAATGAAGAGACTGTTTGAGGAAAGCCAATTATCAAAAAAAAAAACCACTGGGCTTCTTTGTCTTTACCATAATAAAACCTGCATTTTTTTTTCTCATAAGTTGTTCTTATAGCTTTATGAATTAATGCAGAAAATTTCAAAGAACTAAGACAAAGAAGGTCAGGAAATAAATATCCATGATAAACCAGATAATTTCATCAGTACTTATCTAATAATAGGACTTAGATAATTTATTAAATATATAATGATGCTCCTGTGTCATATTATTCTTAAAGCTCTTATTAAGGTGAAGGTCAGAACTTTATTTTCTTTCCAAATTTAACATCCTATGGTCATTGAACCAATTCAGTTCAAAAGTATCAGATAAGCTCCTACCATCTATGCAACAGCATGCTAAGTACCTGGGAAAATGCAAAAGTAGAAACAGACACCAGCCCTGTCCCAAGAAGCTTACATTAGACCACTGCTACTACTATTAGCTACTCTTAGTAAAGCATCATCAATAGAGTCCATTCATTTATTCATTCATTTAACAGTATTTCCTTTGTATCAAATGCAATGCTACAGTTCTGTTTTGTTTTGAGAGAGAGAGAGAGAGCACAAGATAGGGGAGGGTCAGAGGGAAAAGCAGACTCCCTGTCTAGTGGGGAGCTTGACTCAGGGCTCAAAGTGGGGCTCGAAGCGGGGCCTGATCCTGGGACTCCAGGATCATGACCTGAGCTGAAGGCAGATGCTTAACTGACAGAGCCACCCAGGCACCCAGCAAACCTACAGTTTAAAGCAAAAGGAGAGTTTAAAGAAGAAAGAACTGACAGGTCAGTGAAATATATGGAAGTGCCAATGAAATATCTGGAAAGTCTAAAGTGAGATTCCTGCTTTCTAAGGCTGACAAAGTTAAGAGATTATCTAAATTAAGGGAATTCCACAAGGGGCCTTTTAGAAATAAAGGGATTCTCGCAGTTTTGGGGTGGAGTTTTTTGGGTTTTCCACATAAAGTATTATATTATCTGCAAAGAGTGAGAGTTTGACTTCTTCTTTGCCGATTTGGATGCCTTTGATTTCTTTTTGTTCTCTGATTGCTGTGGTTAGCACTTCTAGTACTATGTTGAATAGCAGTGGTGATAGTGGATATCCCTGCCGCGTTCCTGACCTTAGGGGGAAAGCTCTCAGTTTTTCCCCATTGAGAAGGATATTTGCTGAGGGTTTTCCATAGATGGCTTTTATGATATTGAGGTATGTACCCTCTATGCCTATCCTCTGAAGAGTTTTAATCAAGAAAGGATGCTGTACTTTGTTAAATGCTTTTTCTGCATCTATTGAGAGGATCATATGATTCTTGTTCTTTCTTTTATTAATGTATTGTATCACATTGATTGATTTGCAGATGTTGAACCAACCTTGCATCCCAGGAATAAATCCCACTTGGTGTGGTGAATGAATATAAAATCAATGCACAGAAATCAGTGGTATTCCTATACACCAACAAAAAGACAGAAGAAAGAGAAATTAAGGACTCGATCTCATTTACAATTGCTCCCAAAACCATATGATACCTAGGAATAAATCTAACCAAAGAGGCAAAGAATCTGTACTCAGAAAACTATAAAATACTCATGAAAGAAATTGAGGAAGACACAAAGAAATGGAAAAACGTTCCATGCTCATGGATTGGAAGAACAAATATTGTGAAGATGTCAATGCTACCTAGAGCAATCTACACATTTAATGCAATCCCTATCAAAATACCATCCACTTTTTTCAAAGAAATGGAACAAATAATCCTAAAATTTGTATGGAACCAGAAAAGACTCCAAATAGCCAGAGGAATGTTGAAAAAAAAAATCAAAGCTGGTGGCATCACAATTCCGGACTTCAAGCTCTATTACAAAGCTGTCATCATCAAGACAGTATGGTACTGGCACAAAAACAAACACATAGATCAATGGAACAGAATAGAGAGCCCAGAAATGGACCCTCAACTCTACGGTAAACTAATCTTTGACAAAGCAGGAAAGAAAGTCCCATGGAAAAAAGACAGTCTCTTCAACAAATGGTGTTGGGAAAATTGGACAGCCACATGCAGAAGAATGAAACTGGACCATTTCCTTACACCACACACAAAAATAGACTCCAAATGGTTGAAAGACCTCAACGTGAGACAGGAGTCCACCAAAATCCTAGAGGAGAACCCAGGCAGCAACCTCTTCGACCTCAGCCACAGCAACTTCTTCCTAGAAACATTGCCAAAGGCAAGGGAAGCAAGGACAAAAATGAACTACTGGGACTTCATCAAGAAAAAGCTTCTGCTCAGCAAAGTTAACAGTCAACAAAACTAAAAGACAACCTATGGAATGGGAGAAGATATTTGCAAATGACATATCAGATAAAGGGCTAGTATCCAAGATCTATAAAGAACTCATCAAACTCAACACCCAAAAAACAAATAATCCAGTAAAGAACTGGGCAGAAGACATGAACAGACATTTCTCCAAAGAAGACATCCAAATGGCCCACAGACACATGAAAAAGTGCTCAACATTGCTCGGCATCAGGGAAATCCAAATCAAAACATCAATGAGATACCACCTCACACCAGTCAGAATAGCTAAAATTAACAAGTCAGGAAACGACAGATATTGGCGAGGATGTAGAGAAACGGGAACCCTCCTACACTGCTGGTGGAAAGGCAAACTGGTGCAGCCACTCTGGAAAACAGTATGGAGGTTCCTCAAAAAGTTGAAAATAGAGCTACCGTACAACCCAGCAATTGCACTATTGTGTATTTACCCCAAAGATACAAATGTAGTGATCCGAAGGGGTATGTGTACCCCAATGTTTATAGCAGCAATGTCCACAATAGCCAAACTATGGAAAGAGCCAAGATGTCCATCAACAGATGAATGGATAAAGAAGATGTGATATAATGGAATATTATACAGCCATCAAAAAAAACGAAATCTTGCCATTTGCAGCGATGTGGATGGAACTACAGGGTATTATGCTAAGTGAAATAAGTCAATCAGAGAAGGACATGTATCATATGATCTCACTGATATGAAGAATTCTTAATCTCAGGAAACAAACTGAGGGATGTTGGAGTGGTGAGGGGTGGGAGGGATGGGGTATCTGGGTGATGGACACTGGGGAAGGTATGTGCTACGGTGAGTGCTGTGAATTGTGTAAGACTGATGAATCACAGACCTGTACCTCTGAAACAAATAATACATTATATGTTAAAAAAAAAAAAAAAGAAGATAGTAGGAAGGGAAAAATGAAGAGGGGGAAATCAGAGGGGGAGATGAACCATGAGAGACTATGGACTCTGAAAAACAAACAGGGTTCTAGAGGAGAGGGGGATGGGGGGATGGGTTAGCCTGGTGATGGGCATTAAAGAGGGCACGTATTGAATGGAGCACTGGGTGTTATACACAAACAATGAATCATGGAACACTACATCAAAAACTAATGATGTATGGTAATTAACATAATACAATAAAATAAAATTTAAGGGGCACCTGGGTGGCTCAGTCGTTAAGCGTCTGCCTTCAGCTAAGGTCCCGGGGTCCTGGGATCGAGCCCCACATCGGGCTCCCTGCTCTGCGGGAAGCCTGCTTCTCCCTCTCCCACTCCCCCTGCTTGTGTTTCCTCTCTCAGTGTGTCTCTCTCTGTCAAATAAATAAAATCTTTAAAAAAAATAAAATGAAATAAAATAAAATTTAAAAAAAGGGATTCTCCTTTCTCAGCAAGTATCATGGTACACCATGGGAAATAGTACAGCTAGTCTAAATACCATTATCCTTGGAGCTGTGACCCTCCTAATGAGTTAGTATATTTAGACTAATTAGGTTTGGTGAGAGTAGAAATATCAAATGCCATAGTTTTCCACAATTAGAGACTAAAATATCAGTGAAGCTTGGGGTAAGTCAGAGGTGGTGAGAAGACAGTAGTCTGCCAGTGATGGGATTAACTTGGTTTACAGTGTGCATTTGGTCAGATCGTTTGCTTACAGAATAATACTCTAATTTCTCCATCCTAGCATAGAAATAGTCCCATTAATCTTGTCTATTCTAGCTAATTTGACTTTATTTCTCCTTATACTGCTCTAATCACATAGATCTCCATATTACCTCATTGAATATTCAGCAGTGACAGACTAAACTTTTGTTATTTATTTTTCCCTTCTGCTGGAATTGCATTCTGGTCCTTGTTCCCTAATTAGAATTCCTCTCCATCCTTCCTTCAAGCTCAAATCTCACATTTTTAAAAAGGATTTCCCAAGTTACTCTAGGTTATATCAATCTCCTGTTGTCTTATGGCATTGTTTTTTCTGTATAAAGCATTTTAGATGTTCCATACATAAAGCTGTATGTAGTAGCTATTATGGAATGAATGTTTGAGTTCTCTTCAAAATTCACATGTTGAAATCCTAACTCTCCTCCCCCATTGAGGTGGTGAGGTCTTTAGGAGATGAGTAGGTCATGAGAGTGGAATTCTCATGAATGGGATTAGTGCCCTAAAAAAAAAGACAAGAGAGCTTGCTGCTTCTCTCTTTGCTCTCCATCACATGAGGACACAATGAGGAGACAGCCATCTGCAAGCCAGGAGGCAGGCCTTCACCAGATACCAGATCTCCTGGCACATTGATCTTTGACATCTTAGCGTCTGAAACAGTGAGAAATAAAATTTTGCTGTCTATGGTATTCTGTTATAGCAGCCTGAACTGCTGATGACAATAGTATACTTTTTCCTGTGTTTATGTCTTCATGTTGCCAGTAACTGACTTAAAAGTTACCAGAGGACAGTCAATAAGTCTCATACTTACTTTCCTTTCTTAGGCTCTTTGTGCCTAAGTCTGTGCTTATGTCCACAAAAAAAAAATGAGCAAAAGTTGGTCACCAATGCTAATGCAGAAACCCTTCATGACTTGGAGGAACGTTATTAAATTTGTCCATCAGCTTTCTCTTCTTTAGGTTGAAAATAAAAAGTCTGGTGACATTTCTACCTAGTTCTTTCTTCTCAAGATTAATCTAAATGTGGCTTTCTTACCAATTAGTAGGCAATAGATCCTTAGGCTCTTAAATTTATTGTAGGAAAAAAAAATGTCTTAGCAATGGAATATGCTATCAGAATGGCAATAATAATGGTGCTTAAGGAAGAATGCAAAAAAAAAATTTCAAGGTAGACAATTTTTATAAAATTAAACCCATATCTGTTTTTACTTTGGTCTAAAGATAGATCTTTTCTACTAATATAACTTTTGAAAGAACTCATGAATGTTACAGTAAGTTCTGTCATTTACTATTTATAGGACTTAACCAGGACCCTTTTTAACAACTAGAAAATGACAGAACTGCACTACATAATCTCTGACTCTTTTCTCTTCCGAAATTTAATGATGGAGTAGTTCGAACTGTTAAATCTCATATATTGGTGTTTATCTGGAAAAAAAATCAACTGAAAGTCACATTAGTTCATATTCATCTTCTTTTGTAATTTTTTATTGTGGTTAGAACATTTAATATGACTATCCTCTTGACAAAATTTTAAGTGCACAATGCAATAATGTTAACTATAGGCATAATGTTATACAGAAGATCTCTAGAACTTACTCATCTTGCATAAATTAAACTATATACCCAATGAATATATACTCCATTTCCCTCTCTCCTCAGTCTCTGACAACCACCATCCTACTCTGTTTCTATGAGCTTGACTATTTTAGATACCTAATATAAGTGGAATCATGCTATATTTGGCTTTCTATGACTGGCTTATTTCATTCAGCATGTCCTCCTGGTTCATCCATGTCATTGCATATGGCATTATTTCCTTCCTTTTTCTAAGGCTAAATAATATTCCACAATATGTAAAGGTCATATTTTCTTTATCCATTCATTTGTCAATGGACATTTAGGTTGTTTCCATATCTCAGCTATTGTGACTAATACTGCAGTGAACTGGGAGGGCAGATATCTCTCTAAGATCCTGTATTAGTTCGGGACGCCTGGGTGGCTCAGTCAGTTAAGCGTCTGCCTTCAGCTCAGGTCATGATCCCAGGGTCCTGGGATCAAGTCCCGCATTGGGCTCCCTGCTCCACAGGGAGCCTGCTTCTCCCTCTGCCTCTGCATCTCTCTCTCTTTCTCTGTCTCTCATGAATGGATAAATAAAATCTTAAAAAAAAAAAAAAAAAAAGATCCTGTATCAGTTCTTTTGGATATATACCCAGAAGTGGGATTGCTAGATCATATGATAATCCTATTTTTAATTTTTTGAGGAATCCCCATAATTTTCCATAGTGGCTACACCATTTTACATGACCCACAGTATATACACATTCCAGTTTCTCCCATTCTTGCCAAAACTTGCTATCTTCTATTTTCTAAGAATTTTTGATTAGCAAAATCCTTAATTAATTTTGAAAATTTTGGAGAAAATTTTCTACTACTTAACTTCTTTTGGGCTGCCTTCCCTTTTTAATACACACTGTTCAATAAATGAAGGTAGTTTAATTGACTTGATTTTTTCAAACTATTTCTTCCAGTAACAATCTCTATATTTCCTTATAAACTTTAGAATCTAGAGTTATGGCTTTAAGCCCATTCTAAATTTAGAAAAAGTCCCATGTTATGCAAAAAGAAATGGACTCCTGAATTAGTATCTTTGTTGGTCAATATTAATTTAGTCTCATAGTGATGTTGAATGTATCTTGTCTTGTAAGTTGAAATCCAAACTCTGTACAACCCCTGTTTCAGGAAATGGGGTTCCAGTGCCTAGCTATTTACATATATCAAACCATCTTACTGTATAGCTTACCATTTACTGGCCATTTGTTAAGTATATGAAAAGGCACCATTTATTAAGCATATGATTTTGCAAGGTGGCAATTTGGAACATATGGTTCTTCTAGTCTTCATTAGATTTGCTGATGGCATGTTATCAGCTCACAGGTCAGCTGAAGACTAGCTGGTCTATGATGACTTCAGCAGGCACAGCTGCCCTTGTTCCACATGGTCTCTCACCCTCCAGCAAGCTGCTGTGGACTTGTGCACCTGAGAGCATGCAGGGATCCAAGAAATTAAGAGGAAACATGGAAGGCCTTTTGTTGCTTAATCTTAAAACAGCCTCACCAGTCACTTCAGCCATATTCTATTGGCCAAAGCAAGCCCCAAGCCACAAAGCCAGCCTAGCTTCAAGAGATAGAGAGAGAGACTCCACTTCTTGATGGCGTAAGCATGGGTATAGAGAGGCAGAAACAACTGTGGTCATTTTTTCAATCAATTCCCACATGACACTTTATTTTATGTCATTCCTAAGATCTTATCTTGACACTATATTCTGAGACTAGTTTCTCCTGCGAAGTTGCCATTGTTCAATCCAAATACAAAAGTATACCCTCCAAATTCAGTCTCCATGATTTGTTTCTTACCGCCATGCTGGACCTTTTTGATGTCAGATTTTCATCTGATTATTTCCCACGCTTGCATTCTCCTCTAACTGTGCTCCACCTACCTACTATCTAAGCCTGAATGAACCAAATCAAATGGCCTTCTCCATTATCCTCTAAGTTTCAGTCATGTATTGCATTCCCCTTTCTATCACTGGATGGGCTTCTATCTTGGCACTGGCAAAACCATATATACAATAAATGATTCTGAAATGGTCTTAACGTGAAGAATGAAGGGAAGTGGTAGGCAGATAAGTTAAATGGAAAATAAGACTAATGGCTTGATAGTGACAACAGAGTAAAATCCATTAGAATCTGCAGAAAGTCCATAGGATGGAAAGAAATCATGAGATAGGTGTGCTGATGCATCGCTGACAACCATGATTTCTAAAATAAAATGTAAGGGTAGAGGAACCTTATAGTTTGATCTCTTTAGTAAACCCCAAGTCAAGGCTGAGAGGAGATGATGCAGAGTAACCTGGAAGAAAGAACCAAATTAGCCTTTGTAAGTGCGAAGCCAATGATAATGCTTAATGCAGTCTTTCTTAGGACAAAATTCAAAAGAATAAATGTTACCAGAAACTGGATATTTCATTTGTAGATTGTATAGCAGCTGTCAATTCCAATATGGAAAGGTAGAGGACTGGAAGCCATGAAAAGCAGCTACTTTGTATTTATGGATGGCTTAGGAGTCTGAACAATTCAGATCTAATTACATTTTCATCATGAACTCACTTTATCAGAAACTTGTGACCTGAAATATGCCTGTTTAATGGATTTATCATGGTGAACCAGAGAGTCGTTTTCAGCTGAGAGTCATTTTCAGCTGGACTAGCAAATCACTGATGTGAGCTTCAGGGGTACAAGTGAATTTTATATCCTTTATTATCCAAAGAAGAAAAGAGATTTATGGCCAACAATTTAAAGAAGAAATTTGCTAAAGAGAGGAGCTGCAGCTTTTCTCTTTGAACAGTGATGACTGGGTAACTTGGTAACACCTCAAAGTCAAAAACAGAGAAGGAAAACTACTAACTGAAGACCCAGTCAGGAATCAAGATGGTCAAGATGATGTAGTTTGGCTATAGTCAGACAGATGGAGGTCAAGAGGGAAAAGGGTAGAAACTGAAAGGAGAGGCCCAGGGAAACATGTGCTTCATAGACTTCTAATACAAATAAGCATTTCTCAGTCCCAAACCCTCTGTGGTCCCTAACAGTCAGGGCACCTACCCTGAAATCTTTAACACTAATGGTAGGGACATTCACAATTGTAGAATTACGGATCTTATTGATGATCCATGTTAGCCACTTAAATATCAATTGTTAAAGGTACAAACATACTTAAATCAAGAATAAATGATATTCCAAATACAGATGATATCTCGTGTAAAAATGTTTAGAGCCTATTTATTTATTTTAAACACAATTAGAATATGGTACAACCTTTACTTAATAGCTCTTCTCAATCATTCATAGTTTTTATATAAAATTATCATATTCCTTTTTCATTTAATAACCACAAAATATTTAAGAAAGCCTCAAGATCTGAAGAGAAATGAAACTTCCTTCATTGTCTGTTCTTACAAACACCTATCTGCAACACTAAGACAGCAGTATACCCCAAACTCTTTCCACTTTATACATATATGAGAATTTCTAGCTCAGGATTATTGTTCTTCTAGAATATTTAATATTGCAGAGAGAATGTTATTAACACAATTACTCAAGCCAAACCCATTCTCAATTCAGTGACAATAAACTAGGACACTGGGGGAAAAAAAAAGTTTAAAAACTTGCTTTAAAAAGCAAGTCATGGAAAAATTCCATTAGATTAAAAAAATAATCTTTACATAACCTAAATTTTTTTAGTGTTGCAATCCATGTGTATACATGCTGACTATAATCACTTTCTAGAATCTTAATTTATTTCATCATTTGGTTAAACACTGTTTGATGCTGATAGCATTCAAGAAAAATGATTTTCTGGTTTTTTATCAAATAATGGATTGTAGTATGTGATTAAAATATGCATAATCAAAGAAGAGATGATTGGAGAGGAAAAGGTTCTGAACATGCTTTCATTATTTATCATCATCATCTATAAATTAATATATATCTTTCTTATGCTTTGTTCTTTGTTTGAAATTGACTAATACATCTACTGTGAAGGGAACATCTTGGTTTTTTTGCTGGCTAAATATTGAATTCATGATTGATAAGAATCCTTTATTTTCAGATCTATAATGCCCAGTTTAAAGTTTTACACACATAACAAAATATGATATTCTTTTTTTTTTTTAAGATTGTATTTATTTATTTGACAGAGGGTGCACAAGCAGGGGGAGCGGCAGGCAGAGGGAGAGGGAGAAGCAAGATCCCTGCTGAGCAGGGAACCCAATGCTGGGCTCCATCCCAAGACCCTGGGATCATGACCTGAGCTGAAGGCAGATGTTTAACCAACTGAGCCACCCAGGCACCGCAAAACTTGATATTCTTAATCTTTATAAATTTATGTTCTTTTATCAGAATGATATAAGAGTATATGTATTTATGATTAAGAATCAAAAGGGAATGTGCAGGGACACATGGGTGGCTCAGATAGTAAAGCAACCAACTCTTGATTTTGGCTCAGGTCATGATCTCAGGGTCATGAGACCAAGCCCCGTGTTGGGTTCTGCACTGAGCATAGAGTCTGCTTAAGATTCTCTCCTCCCTCGGTCCCTTCACCCCCCACCCCTACCTTCCTTCCCCACCCGCATTGTGTGCCCAGCACACTCTCTCAAAAAAAAAAAAAAAAGTAAATAAATAAATAAATAGAAATTACAAAATTAGAAATAATACATGTGTCTGAATGGTGAAATTAGTGAGAGGCCTTCCCTCTCTTTTGTCAAATCATTTTAAAAGTTGTTGGAATACTGATTTTATATGAAAAATAAACTCTATTTGTAATGTTACTAAAAAATCTAAAAATGTTCACTCCTTGAACATTTATGTGTATGTAATGTTATGTAAATGTGTAATACAGTTGCCTTAAAACTATAAGTAATTATTGTATATTAAAGGAAAATGATGAGCTGTTTTATATAACTAAAATAAAATGTGTAGGCTGTGTGTATGAGACAGCATGTAGAATTAAGTTGTATATGTATAATTTAACTATATGTAACAACATATCAGAGTTCTAGCACCTTCTATATAACAGATCCCCAAACTCTGAAATAAAAACTGACTTGGCGCCAAATCTTGCTCCAAACTCCTATGCAAGCCAAAGGTTTAACTCTATTACTTCACAGTCTATTAACTCTTATTATACTCTATAAACTTTCTTATCTAATTTTCCAGTCCATGGCAGATTAAAAGTAGAAGACAGAAGGATCTGGGGAAGGAATATGAGGTGGGTGTGGGGGGAATGGTGAAAATACAAGAAAAGCCATAGCTGACAGTTTGACAGACAGGTAAAAATATAAATGGGCTGTGTGTATTAAATCATCACCATAAAAGATAGCAAACAACAATAATATCTAATATTTACTACACATTTCTTTTATACTGTATACTTTTATACTATATACAAGTGAGTAAGGATTTGCATGGATTATTTTATTCTGGTTCTCAAACCTTTAAGATATTATTACCCTTTTTTTATATGAGGCTTGGAGAAGGTAAACAACGTACCAAAAGTCACAGAGTTAAGCAAGTTACAGAACTAGAATTCAAACCCAGACATCCAGACAGTTGGCATTCAACATATTAATGGTATAACTGATTAATACCTTTTGTGTAAGAAAGTGGGCAGATGTACTTACAAAATTATTTGTGTTAAAAAGAAGTACTGCATAAGGACATAAGATTCAGTTAGCCAGAAAACCTACATATGTGGATACACATTTTCTAATCAATGAAACGTTGCTGTTTCTCCCCATTCACTCACTAATTTTTACTTCTAAGTTAAAACACAATTCATATTGAATAAAATTAAATGAGATTTTCAGCAAAATGTACTTACACAACCCAGTATTTTTCTTTCCAAACACTTTAAATTCCTTTAAAAATTTCCAGAAACAGGATTACAGTTCTCTCAAGGGTTTTTAATAAAGTCTAAGTAGATGTTCTGGTATTAGCTTGTAAAATGCTGAGTCAAACACTAAAGGTAATTTAGTCTTCAGAACTTTTAAAAGAGTTATATAGTTAAGTCACCTCAGGGCCACATCCTATCTGCTAGTTCTATCTTATTACAGGCTTTTAAAAGAAAATAACAGTGGCATTTTCTTTTTGCAGCCATATTCTGAAACTGGTAATAATAAAAGGATACCTGTGTTTGTGCAGTTGAGTTCTTCAAGCTTTTCGAAGTATACCCACCAGACAGGCCAAAGCTCTCTGTGCAATGGTATGTTTGTTCCAAGTTAAGACAAGGTGACACTTAAGTGTAAGTAGTTGAATCATCTTGTTGGAGTTGATTAGCTTCAAACTTTGTTGTGCTGAATAGGTAAATATTCCTAGGATGCCATTTGCCCAGAGTTTCCTGCAATATATTCTGACAATTTTGCAGCCCATTGCCTGAGGTCTAGTCTAAATGTCTTAAGAGTGGTGCTGAAAAGAATTTTCCTTACAGAGAACATAACCTGAGCTCAGTACTTGCTACCAATTCCCAGGCACTGCTAGGAAGATGTTAAGCCATGTTTTACTGGGGGAATCAGCAAAGTCAGATGCGCAGGAGTCACACATAAAGGTGTGTCTTACTTCAACTGGGCTCAAGATCCAACTGAAAGAAGTATCTACAGCCAAAGAAATATAATGGAACCTACCCTTTAAAATAAAGGACAACAGACATCTGATACCTGACAAGGAAGGGAGATGGCCATAAATAACATAATTTATTATTAGTGCTTGAATATTTTTGAGCTCATGAACTGAGTTCACCTGGTTATCAGAAAGACCGTACGAAGTTTGGATTTGCTGTCATCATTGTCCCTTATGTTGAGATCAAGGTAAGACATCATTATATACATATTGTAGATGTAACTGGGTATCAGAACCGTGTATCCTTGACACTTTTGGGGTTTAGATAACTTACCTGCAAATACCTGGACTAGTTTGGTGGATTAATTTTTTTTCTTAGCATCAGAAGTCTTTTTAAAAATGGAATACTAGGGGCACCTGGGTGGCTCAGATGGTTAAGTGTCTGCCTTCGGCTCAGGTCATGATCCCAGGGTCCTGGGATCAAGCCCCACATCGGGCTCCCTGCTCAGCTTCTCCCTCTCCCTCTACCTGCTGCTTCCCTTGCTTGTACACTCTCTCTCTCTGTCAAAAATAAATAAAATCTTTAAAAAAATAAAATAAAAAATAAAAATGGAATACTATGTGGAAGCACCAGAAAAAATAAAATTGGTTACATTAGAGCTGGTCTGATTGAGACAGAGTAGAGATTGGAACTCATCCTACCTAAACACCATGGAAGCCTCCCAAGAAATACGTGGCATAGAGGAAAACCACTAGACTGGATAATCTCAAAGGTTTATGATCCTGTCCCTTTAACTGATGTCTAACATACTGATCTGCTGTGATTTCAGAACCAAACTTGTGCACAGGAAAAAAAAAAACAAGTTTGCCACATCTAACTCATATACTAAAATAAGCAGACATTTCAGTTGCCACTTTGGGGGCACCATAATTCTGGGACTGAATCATCTTTGTGGACCATGACCTTGGTTAATAAATTTTAAGTCTTTTTTTTTTTTTTTTTTTCTAATTTAAGAGGCCACATGATTTTTTTTGTTAAGCGACATCAGGACATACTACTAAAATTAGAAATATCAAAGCACTCAGGTTTCGATTCTCAGAAACTTTGATTAAAAAAAAAAAGAGAGATGCTTTTACTGATCACTTGTGAAAGAATCTAGGGAAAAGGGCAGATCTCTGAACTGGAAAGGCAAATTTTAGGACCTAATGGAAAGGAAAAGTTGTGCAATGATACTAATTCGATAGATTTTTTTAATTGGATGGATTTTAATCCTTATTTGATGCTTATTAGAATCACCTGGGACTCTTTTAAAACATATATGCCCTCAAGCTCCACCCCAGCAAATTAAATCTAAGTCTACAGGGGTGTCCTAAGACATAGGTGTTTTGTTTACATAACTTTTAACTTTAGAATAGTTGCACATTTACATAAGGTAATTTTAAAACAAATTTCAAAGATAATTTAGAATCTCCCTATACCCCACACCTACTTTCCCCCGTTATTATCTTAATAATGAATATATTTCCACTATCCCCTATTATAATATTATGAAATATTATCATATTATGTTAACACTAATATGATACATTTGTTATAATTAGTATAACAAAAGTGATGCATGGTTATTAATTAAAGCCCATACCTGAATCACATTTTCCTAAATTTTACCCAAAGTCCTTTTTTCTGTTCCAGAATCCCATCCAGGAAACATTACATTCAGTCATCATGTCTCTCCTTAGGCTTCTCTTGGCTATGACAGTTTCTGAGACTTTCCTAGTTTTTGATGACTTTGACAGTTTTGAGGAATACTGATCAGATATTTTTTAGAATGTCTCACAATTGAGATTTGCCTGATTTTTGTTTTTCAAGAATGAACTGAAGTTATAGGCTTTTGAGAGAAAAACCACAGAGGTAAAGTGCCATTCTCACCATATCACATCAAGAGTACATGTCACCAACATGACATTACTGTTGACACTGACCTTGATCATTTGGCTGAAATAGCTGTTTATCAGGTTTCTCACTGTAAAAGTACAACTTCTTCAACTTTTGTTACCACACTCTTCAGAAGGAAATCATTATGTGCAGTACACACTTACAGAGAAGGTATTTATGTTCCACCTCCTGGAAGTGGAATATACATAAATTATTTGGAATTCTTCTGCTCAGCAATTTGTCTGATTTTACTTATGTATGTATTTATTTATTCATTTAGTCATGTAGTCATTTAATTATTTATATTAGTATGTACTGATGGACATTTATACTTTGGGTTATACTTCAATATTATGTTATTTATTTTGCTGTTCTAATTGCTGCAAGATAGGCTATCGAGAGCTCTTTCATTTGGTTCCTCTGTCCCCTTTACATATCCCTATTGTTTTGTTTTTTGAGCTCCAGACTCATCCGCATATTCCCTGCCCCAGCCTTGCAGTCAACCATTTCTCCAAGAAGCCCTGGTTCCTTTTATTGGAGCATGGTATTAGAAACCAACATCTGGGACTACGGTGTGTCCATTGCTTCTGAGGTGTTGTTGCTTCTAGGACCTCTCAGAAAACAGAGCTAGAATTTACACGTGTGCATTACTAACCCATAAGTATGCATATACCTATAGTAAACTAAACATGAATTCATGCCGATTTCTCTAGCTCTAACTCATTACCCCATGGATCACTCCAGCCTTCTCCCTTTGCTTATCTAAAACCTTCCCTCCAGTATTGAGAAACTTGGCTCCAGTCATTCACCATCTATTTACTTAACGGTTCAATTCCACTATATATGTATAGCAGTTTCAGGATTATTAACCTGTGCCTCTGTAGAAACTAACTTTACCAACTAGGGTGGAGTATTTCTATACAGTTTGTATAGCCTTTAGTCCTTAGTCTCTACTCAATTCCAAAGTTACTTAGTGCAGCACCCTTTCCCTCCTCCTTATTCAGTAAGGTTATGTATTCATTATACAGTTAGATTCTTTGTTTATAGTCAACATTCCATCTTGGGATTCTCCGATCTCTTAATTGGTGTTTTAAGTTTGCATACAGTAGGGTTCAGAGTTTGAGCTGTAAAATTTTGTAAGTTTTGACAAATGCACAGTGTCAAGTATCCACCACTAAAATTAAGAATATTTCTACCACTTTAAAAAATAGAATGAATGTTTTTTTTTAAAGCTCGCCAGGGGATTCTAGTGTGCATCCAGAATTAAGAACCTGGTGTCAAATCAGGTTCTGGTGTATCCAAGAACTTAGTTTTAGTGTTTTGGATTTTTTGTTTTTTTCTGTTTGTTTAGTTAGGTTTTTTTTTTAGCTCAAAATCTAGAAGAATGCTACATTTCTTACTTAGTGACCTTGCCAAATTAGCTAACTGCTCTGTCCAGATGAAGTATCCCCTCATAGAACATTTCAACACCTGCTTTAGAGTGGTTTGAGGACTTAAATGGATTATTAAAGGTAAAGTACAATGACAAAGTTGAAAAGGAGTTGGTATTTAGTAAATGTCAGCCATTATTACATTGTTTTCATTATCACCTCTTTTAGTCAGAAGTTACTCCTATCGTTTGTCAATGATGTCCTTATGGCTTCTTAACATGCCTTACAAAGACAGACAAATAGAGGTAAGTCTTCTGTTTTTGCTTTTTAATTTTTATGCATTCTAGATTAGACATTAAATAGGTTGCTGCCCCCAGAATCACTTGGGGTGATAGAAAACTTCTGACGCCTCATTTGTGGCCAGAGTCACTACATGAGAATCTCTGATAGTGGTGGTGGGGAGAGAAACTGTCTTCAGTACTTTTAATGATCCCCAGGTGATTTCAATGTTCAGCCAAGTTGGAGAACCACTATGCAGAGTGGGAAGGTTCCTCCTCTACTCCAAATCCTTCATATTTCTCTGACTCAAGTTTGAGAAAATAATTTAAGATGTTACAATATGACCAAAAAGAATAGCCTAGCTAAATGTGCACATGAGTCACAGAAAACAAGTATTATGGTTGTGATAAGTAACTTTCCCTGACTATAAACACGTTTCCAAATCCAATTCTCAGTACTGTGTTTCATTCCAATTGCTCATGTAGTTAAGATGAGTACAACTTAAGTATCTGTCCTATAGGTTCTTCCAGATCAAATGACTGACTAACCATGTCACCGTTTCCTATTCCAGATGGAGACTATCCACCCTCTTGATACGTGTGTTTATGCCTCAACAATTACTATTCCAGTGTTTCATTTAATCCTGATCATTTCATTTGCCTGGTGATACAAATATATATTTTTTCTATCCTCTCAATTTCTCTCTCTCTCTCTCCTCCCCATTTCCTTCTTTCTCTCCTTCCTTCCTTCACTTCAGCATTTCCCAAGCTATTTTCAAATAACTTACTTTAATGTGAGATGTGAAGAGATTTTGAAAAACAGTACTGCCTTGGTCTTTTAGGAAATACTACATCCTCCCTCCAACATCTGTAAAAACATGTTAGCTTATTAAAAACAATTATGATATTCTCCAACTATGTAATTCTATTTATATTAAATTATGCATACAAATGATTAAAAAACATTTTGAAGTGTGATGGGAGAGGGAGGCAGAGTTTTTATAAAATTTCTGGTACAGAACAGGAAATAATTATATAATTATTATATAATTATATAAGACACACAAAATAAATATCTTACACACTTCTCCTTCACCATATGGTACAGTAGGTCAGTGTCACTTACAATGTGAAGGCCATTATCCGCACTCAAAATCCTATTCCGACCTACTTCATAAAGTTTTAGAATCACTTTATAATTAGATAGTTTTAAATGTTCATATTCAAAATTCAGTAAACATTGACCACTTTTCAGGTATTTATATATAAGTCATTTCATTAGTACCTTACATTAACTCTGTAAGAAATTATCCTCATATAAGGAAAGGGGAGGGAAGACTCAGAAAATGTAAAATATTAGTCTGCATTAGGGTTCTTGACATTGACACTACCTGTATTTTTGGCCAGATAATTCTTTGCTGTGTGGGGGCTCACCTGTGCTTTGTAAGATGTTTAGCAGTACCCATGACCTCTAAATACTATATCCCAGCAGCATATCTTTCCCTCAAGCTGTGAAAACCAAAATATCTACATACATTGCCAAATGTCCTCTATGAGACAAAAATGTCCTGTTAGCTGAGAACTACTGGTTGAAACCCACACAGCAAATAAAATGCCAAAAGTCAGTGTTTTCAGTTTTCTGTCTAGACACTTAGATGCTTCTCAAAGATAATGCCTTTATGGTTCAAGACCTATCATGTATCATTAATTGCTAAGCCCTTCCTAAAAAGTCATCATCTTCATCACAAGATATATTATCTCTTATTGGTGAAACCAGCTAGTACAAATGACTTGGCATTTAGGTATAACTTGGCATGGGCCATGGAAACAGACAGGAGCCACTGGCTCTTGCCTTGCAAATGGTGCAGCATTGGTATAAACTAAAATGTCCAAATGAATCCCCATCACCAGTAAAACAGATGGTGGGCCTGTAATTTCATCTCTGGATATACAGCACAACATTATAATTGGAGCTCCACAGTGTAATAACCTCCCAGAGTATGTGGCATTTTCCAAACTGGCATCAAGTTTCTTTATCATTATTAAATCCTTCTAACACAATGATGACAATTAGATTTTTCTTTATCTTTCTGGCATTTAAAAAAAAAAAATCTTCTAAATGTTAGCCAGTTCTTCTTTCTCTCAATTGTGGGATTTCTCTTGGTTGTAACTGCATTACAAGTCAATTTCCCTAATTTCCTTATCACCTGCATCACCTTTGTTTTTTTTTTGGTAAAGTTCCCATTTTCTTTTGTGGAGACAAAATTCCCATATTCATTTATTTTTTTCCTGCTCATAGGTACTTACTCCATCAATAAATTACCTCTTTCCTGCCTCTGACAAAGCTGAATGCCCAATTACTACCTTCCCTCATCAGGTAATAACCCATCTTAATATCTGTATCTATAGGTAGATGGATGATAGATAGATAGATGATAGATAGATCGATAACTATTCTTAAAATAATTTTTTAAAAAAGAATTCTGAGCTGACATTTCCTTCCATGTAGTTTTCCTAGATAAAAATTTTAATTGAGTAGAAATATCTTGTTGAGTCTCTTTTGAAACAGAATTTCAGAAGGCACCAAAGTTAAGGCCAAAACTTCTAAGTCGACTATGATGTATTTTGCCCCAAGGCTGCATTGTGCCAAGTCCAAGATATGAAAAGTAAAGAAAACACCCTTCAGTTCTCTCTTAGCAGTTTCCAGGAAGGCCTGGACTGTTCTGCAGCCCTAGAGCCAAATTGCCTAAGCATGAAAGAGTCTCACTTGGCATAACAGGAAGGTCTGCTTTTTTCAAATTCTTTGCATATTTTCAGAGGGACCACAGATTCTTTTCTTTTTAACTAACCTCCAGTTAGTTAACATAAAATGTAATATTAGTTTTAGGTGTACAATATAGTGATTCCACAGTTCCATATAACATCCGGTGCTCATCACAAGGGTACTTCTTAATCCCCATCACCTATCTGACCCATCCCCTCACCCATCTCCCTCCTGGTAACCATCAGAACAAACTTGTTCTCTATTGTTAAAGAGTCTATTTCTTGGTTTGCCTCTCTCTTTCTCTCTCTTTTTTTTTCCTTTGCTCAAAAACCTTCAAAATTGGAGAAGGTATCAATAGTTAACTAACTCCCAGCTAGACATAAGAAGGTGATCTTTTATCAAATATTACTTGAAACGTTTAGAAAGTCAGCCATACCTTGCTTCTCCCTCCTCTAAATTTTAAAAACCTTCCCCTGTTACCACTGATGTTCTTTAAGATTCCTTGCTTCTTTTTTTTTTTTTTAGATTTTATTTATTTATTTGACAGAGAGAGACAGTGAGAGAGGGAACACAAGCAGGGAGAGTGGGAGAGGGAGAAGCAGGCTTCCCACGGAGCAGGGAGCCTGATGCAGGACTCGATCCCAGGACCCTGGGATCATGACCTTAGCTGAAGGCAGACACTTAACTACTGAGCCACCCAGGCTCCCCGAAAGTGATACAGTTCTTAATGAGACTTTGAGCCACTAGATCAAGCCTTCCCTGAAGCTTGACTTATATTCAGACCATTAATTTACAGAGACAATTCCCTTTTTGCTTGAGTTTAAGTCATGTATTCTGTTGCTTGCAGCAGAAAGAGTCCTGATACAGATGATCTAACTGATATAACCTCTAAAGTCCCTTTCAACTCTAAAGTTCTGAGCCTCTGTTTATTTGTCTCCTGAGCATTATTCAGAATTAAAAGCAAAATAAATTCAGAAGGGCTGCCAAAGACAGAGCAAGAGTACTCCAGAGAGATATGGCTGAGGTGAGGAACCTTGGCAGAAAGCCTCTCCAAAGGCACATTCATCTGAGGAAAACTGATTTATGTTAGGCTCATGTCTGCAGTATTTTATAACCATAATAGCCAGTAAATAAAAAGAAATTGTTCCTGTCAGCTTACCACCTCTCTTATCATGAATGGAAGAAGCAGAAGTGCCCAATCTTCTAAAAATTACATAAAGGCCAACCAAGGCTCTGAATGCACCTTCTCCAAGCTGGGAAAGGATTTTATATTTTCAAAGTAGGATGTAGCATCATGTTAACATCACATAACAGATTCAGTAATGATCATTACTTTTAATAAGCTTAAAAGTACACTTCACTTGTACTTCACAGTGATGTTTAAATTTTAGATATAAAGATACTAAAATGTATTCCTTGCTTGACTGAGTTGTATCATGTAGCTGGGGGGCAGGAAATATCTTCCTGAGTGCCTGGATACTAATGACACCGTAGTACAAAGCTTCCTAAACTGCTATTAAAGACAAAACTATTTATTAACTGGAGGTATCTCTTTTCCTCATTTTAAATGCAGATTTTTATTTTATTTTTATTGATTTATACTGACACAATTTATCTTCAAGTCTCTTCATTACTTCATTGCTATGCATTCAATTTATATTTTTTGAATTAAGTGAAACTGAATTCTGGTTACTAAATTATTTTTTTAGTTCACAAAGAAATATCTTAGAACCCTGAAGGATGAACACATTGGGATAGTGAAATGTGTCACCACTGAATGCAGTACTTAAAAAGAGTAAATTCTGAAGCCTATTTCCAAATGTTGATTCTACTACTTATGAGCTGCATGACCAAAGACATGTCATTTCATCCCTCTATGCCACATTTCCTTTATTTATAAAACAGGGGTTACAATAATAGTATTACAAAGAGCTTGTTGTGAGAATAAAATGTATTAACTTATATAAATACTTAGAGTAGTACCTGGTACAGCTATTGTTTTTTTGGCTCCTGATATTGATTTTCATTTGAAGTAGTCTTTTATAAAGTTACTTCAGTTAAGTAAAATACAATTATTGTGAGAAAAATGTTAAAAGGACTCTCATACAGCAGTATGCAGGAATGAAAAAATGTCAAGTGCTATCTTGTTCAAAAAGAAAATAAAAGAAAGAATGAAGGGTAAGCAGAATCTGAAGAGCAACTATTAAAGAATCATATGGATGTGAAGGTATGTATTTTATGATTCAGGATGTAAAACACATTCCACGCATGAAAAACAAAAAGCAATTCAAATCTAGGCTCTATATTACAGAGAAACTTTGGAATACCTCACGGATCATAAAAACAATCAGAGAAAATAAGAGTTGAATTTCAAAGGCAAGAAAACTAAACTCATCTTGAGATTATTTTGTACATCTACCCCAGACACTCTGTAAATTGGCAACATCTACTGGATGGTATAGTAGCAAGAAAATGAAGAGAGTGATTCAGAAAATAGTTCAGATGAAATATCAGGGTTTGGTGGCCCATTACCTAAAGAGAGTAAAGAGAGAAATAAGAAGGCACCAAAAACGACCGCCAAGTTTTGAGCAAACATACTAAGGAAGCTCTTCTTTCTAAGACAAGAGCAGAACCTGCATGAGATTGGAAAGATCACGAGTTCTTTTTTTTTTTTAAAGATCTTATTTATTTATTTATTTATTATTTATTTATTTATTTGAGAGAGGGACTGAGCCCACAAGTGGAGAGGAGCAGAGGGAGAGGGAAAAAGAATCTGAATTACACTCCACACTGAGTGCAGGGCCCAATGTGGGGCTCAATCCGATGACCACGAGATCATGACCTGAACTGAAATGAAGAATCAGACGCTTAACTGACTGTGCTACCCAGGTGTCCCTGGAAGATCATGAGTTCTTAAATGAACTCAAGAAGGTGAGGAAATCTGTAAAACATCAAGCATTTTTGCCTAATAAGAAGTTGGAGTCTGAAGCTAAGTTGAGAAATCAAAACTTTAGAAAAGAGTTAGTAGTTATCAAAATAAAGTTGATAAATTAAACTGTGGGATGAAGTGACCAAGAACACCCAGCAGAGAAGGGGACCAAGAAGAAAACCTTGGGATAAGCCTAAAAACAAAATATTAGACACACAGAGAAAAGCTTCAATTAAAGAATTAGAAGGAACAGGAAAACTCAATGTCAAATAAACCTGAAGAATGAAGAGTTTAGGAAAGTGTATGGTTATATATCAGACTATAAAAAAATGGAAAATCAACTTTAAATTAGTTTAATCATGAGGCATTTTATAGAAATTGTACATCAGTCAGTTCTGTAATCAATTACACTTAAATAGCTTAAAAATGGCAAAGATTCGAGTTCTGTGAAATTTCTGCTCTGCCATCTTTAGATGTAACATATATACATCACAATGCCCAGTGGAAAGAGAGGCACATTTCATTTATATCTCTTTTTATCCACAGAAAATCTTCCACACACAACCCTCCCCCAGCAACTGCCCAAAGTTCAACTGCTCAGGTTGTTTCACTGTTCATACTGGCCATGCTCGTAGTCAATGCTTATTCCCAAACCAAGGGTAAGGAGAACAGATTTCATTTCCGATTCACTTAAACTTGATAAAGATCCATCATCTTTCCTGGTCACGTGGTCAGGCAGAAATGAACCAAATTGGCATTCTGCCAAAAGTAAGGTGGGAGCAAAGCAAGGTTTTAGGTAAGAACCAAGAGTGTCCACTAAAATGGTCAGAAGGATTAAATGATACATAACAGTCAAAAAGGTTAGAAAGTAACAAGAGACCACCAAACATACATATTCTTTAGACAGATGTTATTTGGACTTCTCTTACATGCCAGGCACTGTTGAATGTGTGAAAATGCAAAGATAAGTAAGGCACAATCCCTGCCGTTTCACTGTCCATGGTTTAGATAGAGAAGTGTGCATAAAATGATGAGACTGAAGACCAAGTAGCAGAAGTCCAACCTGCTTATTTTATCAAGAATATTATACCACAGGCGCCTGGGTGGCTCAGTTGGTTAAGCGACTGCCTTCGGCTCAAGTCATGATCCTGGAGTCCTGGGATCGAGTCCTACATCGGGCTCCCTGCTCAGCAGGGAGTCTGCTTCTCCCTCTGACCCTCCCCCCTTTCATGTGCTCTCGCTCTCTCTCTCAAATAAATAAATAAAATCTTAAAAAAAAAAAAAGAATATTATACCACAACCCATTTCCACCGAAATGAATTTGCCCAAATAGTATAACACTCTATTTGAGAACATTATCTTACCCAGCAAGTCAACCTTTTATATTTTTGATTTGGAAGAAAGTAAAATCAGGTGGAAATTCCCTTTGATCATATTATTCGCCAGGTATAGAATTTGCAGACAGTGGAATTTAATTTGAGGATCTGTATCTGTAATTTCTATGAAGTTTATTTTAGTTGAATAATTAGTTTGTCTTAATGATATCGAGTCTAATCTTATGGCAAAGCAGGGTAAATAATATACTTTGGGAAAATAGGTTTATAGGAGAGAAAAAGGAAAGAATTTGAAGAAAAATACACTATGCAGTTCTCAAGCACTTAAACATCTACGTCTGTATTGATAAGTATATACCACTATGACACTAAAATTGAAAAAAGAATCAAAATTCACAGCTTAGGATATTCTCTATTGTTAGTGTTTTATTTAGCCTCATAAAATACTCATTGTTTGGCCATTAGACTAACAAATACTTTATGGACAAAAGTTAATTTTTAATCTCCTCCTATTAATTTAAAAATTTACTCCAGTTACTACAAACCATCCAGTACAAAGAATAAACTGTTTTCTCCCTAAATTTAACATTCTTTATTACATCTTAAAGCTTTCCAATACATTAGCATAGCTGTTCAAATTTGTCAACATTTACAAGTGAGCCAAAGATAAAATATTAGGCTAGGGAAAGATAGAGTTCTTTTGGAAAAAATCAAGTAAAATAATCCTGACCTCAATTTCCATAAGTATTTTTTAATAATTTTTCTTCTCTTGTTGGATGAATACACAAAAAATGAGCTGAGGTATCTCTAAGTGGACATTTCACCCAAATACCTCTCTATGAAACTGATAAAATTATAAATCACTTTTGACATGGAACCACGACCAACCTATCAAGGGGGAAAGAGAGCTAAAAGTAAGAGGTATATAAATAGAAACAGATCAGTTAATGTTAATGAGAATAAAGTCTGGACTATGGCCATGAACCAGTTACTTTAAACGAGTTCAGCGTTGGCAGCTGTCCTCCCACTCTGCACCACCAAAATTCGTGAATATACAGTAACTGAGCTAAAGTATACATAAGAGGTAGACATTAGTCATAACTAAATTTTAAAAATTCACAAGCTTTGTGGTATAACTTCATTAATTCAGAAAATAAATATTTATTACAGGACTCACTTTACATTTTAATTTTGCTGAATTCTACACAATGATTCCCAGAAGTGAGATTGAAGAGTAACACTATACAAAAACTTCAGGCTCCTCTCCATTATTGTTTTTGTAGAAAGAATAGGTTATATGAGCTTATGTGTAATTAGCAATGTGTAGAGAGAATAAAGTCAGTGGACTTGTATATTTCTTTTTTTTTTTTGATTTTATTTATTTGACAGAGACACAGCGAGAGAGGGAACACAAGCAGGGGGAGTGGGAGAGGGAGAAGCAGGCTTCCTGCAGGGAGCCCGATGTGGGGCTTGATCCCAGGACCCTGGGATCATGACCTGAGCTGAAGGCAGACGCTTAGGGACTGAGCCATGCAGGTGCCCCGGACTTGAATATTTCTTTAGTGTTGAGAGCACACTGTGTGGAAGACACTATGTAAATAAAATAATCAATGGAAATAGGTAGTAACATAGTAGAGAAAAAATAGGCATCCAGATAACTATCATAATAATCATATTGCTTAAGAGAGGCAGGTAGTTGGGCACCTGGGTGGCTCAGTTGGTTAAGCAGCTGCCTTCAGCTCAGGTCATGATCCCAGGGTCCTGGGATCGAGCCCCGCATCGGGCTCCCTGCTCAGTGGAGGAGCCTGCTTCTCCCTTTCCCTCTGCCTGCCACTCTGCCTACTTGTGCTATCTCTCTGTCAAACAAATAAATAAAAAATAGTTAAAAAAAAAAAAAAGAGAGAGAGAGAGGCAGGTAGTAGGTTATGTTATTGGCCCCAAAATGTCACTTGTTCCTGAATCCACAGCCTTACCTTTGCCTCATCATAGCCTTGGAGCCATGTGACTTTGGGCTCTTGACTTTGCACTTGGCCTGTGATCCGCTTTGGCCAGAGATATATGGGCAGAAATGACAGTATAACAATTTTGAGAACAGGCTTCAGGAGGTCTTTTATGTTTCTACTTGACCTCTTATGCCTCATTTAGAACCATATTTGGATGGCCACTCAGTAACCATCATGAGGAGTACATGCAATAGTTAATCTGATAGTCCCAGAAGGAGGAAGATGAGAACAACGTGCTAACCTATAGACTTGCAGTAAGAAAAATGCTGTCTCTACCAGCTGAAGCTCAACCTACCCAAAAATACATGAGCAATAATAAATGATTATTGTTTTAATTTACTGAGTATTGGAGAAATTTGATATGCAATATTATTTTTATAAAAATCTAACCAATACAACACATACACAAAAATTACAAGGACATTTAAAAAAGTTACATCCACCTTGGGAGGGGATTGCAGGTGGCTTTGCTTTTAATGATGGGCAGAGAGAACCTGGCCATTTGAAAATGTTGAAGATGGGTGTTTCATGTTTAAAGAGAAGTATATAAGAAAACACATGGGAAATAGAGTATCTATGCCTTTGCACACACAGAGCAATCTGGGAATAACACGTTTCAGCATAATTCTCTGGCCTCCAGATGTTGTGTTGGCATCCTTGTTCAAGCTTGGAAAATGAGGCTGGAAGGAGAAGAGAACTGAGAAAGATCTGGGATAACTTTTCCTTCCCTCTTCTCCAGCCCTGATGACCTAGAATGGTGGTTTGTCCATTCATTCAACAGGACCTGCACTGTGTCCTGGCTGGCTCGAAAAGGAGAAATGGATGGTTCTAAGACTAAGTTGTAGATTTGAGAACAGAAAGTCTCTTATACATTATACACTAATGTGGTATTAGGGCATTAATATAATTACATCATATGAACATGGTATTAAGATGGTGACAAATTCAAGTTATAAAATATTTTGTAGCAGCTATAAAATTGGATATCATTCACCAGTCCATTGATCTAAATGGAAAAATATCTTCCTTTTACGGCCTCATAACACGTCACTAAGAACTCACAGAATTCTCTATAAACAATTTGTGTATAGTTTTATCATTAAGGTAAATATGAGAACAGTAGCACTAAATTAGGGGAAACTAAAACTGTTTTTATAAGTAATTTTCAATTAACTAACATTTGATCTGTTTTCATTTTCATTAGCTTAATTTTATTGACAAAATGCCTACACAAAATTCACTAGTTTTAAGTTGCAATACATTTTATATCATTAGCACACCATTTTATTTGTGTGATATAATACCTTTAATAAGAATTTTGTTCAAACAAAGCCTCAGATCCTCCTGTGTACAGACTTTACATTGAAAGTAAGTTAATTAGGGATGCCTGGGTGGCTCAGTCAGTTAAGCGACTGCCTGCAGCTCAGGTCATGATCCTGGAGTCCTAGGATCGAGTCCCGCATCCGGCTCCTTGCTTGGTGGGGAGTCTGCTTCTCCCTCTGACCCTCCCCCATCTCATGCTCTCTCTCTCTCTCTCTCCCAAATAAATAAAATCTTTAAAAAAAAGAAAGAAAGAAAGAAACCTTTAAAAAAAAAAAAAAAGAAAGTTAATTAGACAATTTAGAAAATGTTCTCTACACTTTTAGGCTGCTACCAAATTTGGGAGTTTGAAGAAGCACTCTCATTTATCTGCGACAAGGTGAAAATAAAGCTGTAATTTCAAATGTCATTTTGGCCACTATTGTCAATTTTCTTTTTCTTTCTCTATAGTTCCTGTAAGTAAGTGGCAAATAGTTGACATAGTTGTGTAAATATTTCACACTCCTATAAACCCTACCATCAAATAGGAGGAAGAGGTAGGTTTTAGCTTCTGTTCTCCAAACTCATTGTTCAGACTGCCCTATACTTAAGATCTGGTTTGGCCAATGGTCCATGGGTAGAAAAGGCAGTATGTCAATTCCAACCCTCAGCCATAGGAGGTATTTTATAGAGATCTTTTATTATTAAATTCACTTAGCAATTGCCCAGCTTGCTGATTCACTTTGTATATATCTCCTTTGGATAGTGTTACAAATACTAAGGAATGGCCTGTCTCTCCTTAGACACTCAAATTTCATGATGGCATCCAGTAACATAAGGCCACAAATGTACTACACCAAGCATGGAATCGGTGACAGGATGGAGACTTGACAGGGCTCTAGGGAAACACTGAAAACAGATGAGGGAAGAAGTCCAACCAATGGCTGTCTTTCATTGCTTGCATATTTCTTGCCATTGGCATAGAGCCACATTTAGATGCTAACTGAAATTATGATTAACATTGAAGCCTATTTCAAAATCTTTATCTCTGTATTTGCAGTCAGAGCAATCAGTGTTTGCTGTACTGGTAGACATTATTATTTTTAAAGAAGACCCTGTTGAGTGGTATCAGTGCTATAGTAACAACAACAAAGAAGAAACAAGGATCTCGGGTGAATAACCTTATTTTCCTTTTTGTAGAATTTTTCCAGAAGGAAAGAGATACCAGTATGAACTTTGAATGGAGCAAATTCCTGTACAGCTCTCAGACTTAAGTTTGTGGGGCCCTGGGTAGGAAAAAATGGTCTTTCAGGACACAGAATAACAATAGTTCAGACATTTAAAAATGTCATCTTACTGGAACAGTTTCAGAAGAATAGGTATTAATTCTGTTCCAAAAAATAGGAATGGAAGGAAAACTTCCAAACTCATTTTATGAGGCCACCATTACCTTGATCCCAAAACCAGACAAAGACCCCATCAAAAAGGAGAATTACAGACCAATATCCCTGATGAACATGGATGCAAAAATTCTCACCAAAATACTAGCCAATAGTATCCAACAGTACATTGAAAGGATTATTCACCACGACCAAGTGGGATTTATCCCTGGGCTGCAAGGTTGGTTCAACATCCGCAAATCAATCAATGTGAAACAATACATTAACAAAAGAAAGAACAAGAATCATATGATCCTCTCAATAGATGCAGAAAAAACATTTGACAAAGTACAGCATCCTTTCTTGATCAAAACTCTTCAGAGTATAGGCATAGAGGGTACATACATCAATATCATAAAAGCCATCTATGAAAAACCTACAGCAAATATCATTCTCAATGGGGAAAAACTGAGAGCTTTCCCCCTAAGGTCAGGAATGTGGCAGGGATGTCCACTATCACCACTGCTATTCAACATAGTATTAGAAGTCCTAGCCACAGCAATCAGACAACAAAAAGAAATCAAAGGCATCCAAATCAGCAAAGAAGTCAAACTCTCACTCTTTGCAGATGATATGATACTTTATGTAGAAAACCCAGAAGACTCCACCCCAAAACTGCTAGAACTCATACAGGAATTCAGTAAAGTGGCAGGATAAAAAATCAATGCACAGAAATCAGTGGCATTCCTATACACCAACAACAAGACAGAAAAAAGAGAAATTAAGGAGTCGATCCCATTTACAATTGCACCCAAAACCATAAGATACCTAGGAATAAATCTAACCAAAGAGGCAAAAGATCTGTACTCAGAAAACTATAAAATACTCATGAAAGAAACTGAGGAAGATACAAAGAAATGGAAAAACATTCCATGCTCATGGATTGGAAGAACAAATATTGTGAAGATGTCCATGCTACCTAGAGCAATCTACACATTCAATGCAATCCCCATCAAAATACCATCCACTTTTTTCAAAGAAATGGAACAAATAATCCTAAAATTTGTATGGAACCAGAAGAGACCCCGCATAGCCAGAGGAATGTTGAAAAAGAAAAGCAAAGTTAGTAGCATCACAATTCCGGACTTCCAGCTCTATTACAAAGCTGTCATCATCAAGACAATATGGTACTGGCACAAAAACAGACACATAGATCAAAGGAACAGAATAGAGAGCCCAGAAATGGACCCTCAACTCTATGGTCAACTCATCTTTGACAAAGCAGGAAAGAAAGTCCAATGGAACAAAGACAGTCTCTTCAACAAATGGTGTTGGGAAAATTGGACAGCCACATGCAGAAGAATGAAACGGGACCATTTCCTTATACCACACAAAAATAGATTCAAAATGGTTGAAAGACCTCAATGTGAGACAGGAGTCCATCAAAATCCTAAAGGAGAACAAAGGCAGCAACCTCTTTGACCTCAGCCGAAGCAACTTCTTCCTAGAAGCATCGCCAAAGGCAAGGGAAGCAAGGGCAAAAATGAACCATTGGGACTTCATCAAGATAAAAAGCTTTTGCAAAGCAAAGGAAACAGTCAACAAAACCAAAAGACAACCAACAGAATGGGAGAATATACTTGCAAATGACATATCAGATAAAGGGCTAGTATCCAAAATCTATAAAGAACTCATCAAACTCAACACCCAAAGAACAAAGAATCCAATCAAGAAATGGGCAGAAGACATGAACAGACATATCTCCAAAGAAGACATCCAAATGGCCAACAGACACATGAAAAAGTGCTCAACATCACTCAGCATCAGGGAAATCCAAATCAAAACCTCAATGAGATACCACCTCACACCAGTCAGAATGGCTAAAATTAACAAATCAGGAAACGACAGATGTTGGCGGGGATATGGAGAAAGGGGAACCCTCCTACACTGTTGGTGGGAATGCAAGCTGGTGCAGCCACTCTGGAAAACTGTATGGAGGTTCCTCAAAAAGTTGAAAATAGAGCTACCATATGATCTAGCAATTGCACTACTGGGTATTTACCCCAAAGATACAAAAGTAGGGATCCGAAAGGGTACGTGCACCCCGATGTTTATAGCAGCAATGTCCACAATAGCCAAACTGTGGAAAGAGCCAAGATGTCCATCGACAGATAAATGGATAAAGAAGAGGTGGTGTATATATACAATGGAATATTATGCAGCCATCAAAAGGAATGAGATCTTGCCATTTGCAGCAACGTGGATGGAACTGGACGGTATTATGCTGAACGAAATAAGTCAAACAGAGAAAGACATGTATCATATGACCTCACTGATATGAGGAATTTTTTTTTTTAAAGATTTTATTTATTTATTTGACAGAGACACAGCGAGAGAGGGAACACAACCAGGGGGAGTTGGAGAAAGAGAAGCAGGCTTCCTGCTGAGCAGGGAGCCCGATGCGGGGCTCGATCCCAGGACCCTGGGACCATGACCTGAGCCAAAGGCAGACGCTCAATGACTGAGCCACCCAGGCGCCCTGATATGAGGAATTCTTAATCTCAGGAAATAAACTGAGAGTTGCTGGAGTGGGGGTTGGGGTGGGAGGGATGGAGTGACTGGGTGATAGACACTGGGGAGGGCATGTGCTCTGGTAAGCACTGTGAATTGTGCAAGACTGTTGAATCTCAGATCTGTACCTCTGAAACAAATAATGCAATATATGTTAAGAAAAAAAAAAAAAGAAGAAGGTAGCAGGAGGGGAAGAATGAAGGGGGGAAATCGGAGGGGGAGACGAACCATGAGAGACAATGGACTCTGAAAAACAAACTGAGGGTTCTAGAGGGGAGGGGGGTGGGAGGATGGGTTAGTCTGGTGATGGGTATTGAGGAGGGCACGTTCTGCATGGAGCACTGGGTGTTATGCACAAACAATGAATCATAGAACACTACATCTTAAACTAATGATGTAATGTATAGGGATTAACATAACAATAAAAAATAAAAATAAAAGTCACCTTATTTTCTCCCCAAGACAGTGAAGGACAAATGACAATAGGTATTTCCAAGATAATAGGTATTTCCGAGACAAATCTTATTATACATCAAAAAAGATGAAAGAATGTACATTTTAATCTCATGAATATTTAATTTCAGCATGCATTTTACAAATGAGGTAGCCAATGGTTGCTTTAGGAACATCTCATACCCCACACCCAGCACAACACTCCTACCATAAACAAAGAAAACACCCTTTTGAAAAATCTGGTTTTTTTCTTTTAAATATTTTTATTTATTAATTTGTCAGAGAGAGAAAGAGCACAACCAGGGGAGAAGGAGGTAGAAGGAGAAGCAGGCTCCCTGCTGAGCAAGAGCCCAATGCAGGACTTGATCCCAAGACCTTGGGATCATGACCTGAGCCGAAGGCAGAAGCTTAACCAACTGAGCCACCCAGGTATCCCAAATCTGTGGTTTCTTAAGTTTAAAAAAAGTAGAGAATGTGAAGAAAACTGACTTAGAGAGACTTGTTCTGGGCAGATCTATGAATATATAGCAGTCTTCCTATTTGCCCCCAAATCCCTCCCAATTATCAACCTTGCCTAAAATATTTCATTTCATTTTGTTACTCTGAATAAATGCCCACGAAAAATAGATTAATCTGGGTTAATAAATAGTTTCTTAAAAAAACACTTCCAGCAGTTTTATGAGGCATTTATTCACATATTTATGCTACTTATCATAAACACTTATTTAGACTTTTGACATCAAGCAGATGAGAAGATCCAGAGAGAGGGCACCCATGATTTAAGCCACCAGTTTTGTTTTGTTTTGTAACTTAGTATGTGAAGTGACATCCCATTATTTTGCTATATTCTATTCAGTAAAATTTAGTAACTCCAACATACACTCTAAGGCAGTGGATTACAAAAAAGCATGAATACAGGAGACAGGATCACTGAGAGCCATTTCAGAGTCTTCTACTACAGAAGTGGATATATTTTGGAGGATGAAGACCTAGAAGGAAAGCAGTGATTGAGGAGTCTTGGTGGAGAATTTAGGAAAATACACAGAACTGTGTACCGACATACCAAAGTCATAATTCTAGAAATATTTGCTTAGAACTGCCCTTTGAAGGAGATACTCTTATTTCCAATTTACAAAGAAAAAACCTGGAATTTACCTAAGATTTCACAAGCCTTGGGTGATCCTGGCATATGAATAGAGGCATTTGAACCCAGTGACCCTTATTTTATCACCATACTTACTATACTGGAAGGAGGAAGGCAGGAAGTGTTACAGAAAGGGACCTATTCTACTGCCAATAATATATATATATTATTTAAATTAATTAAATATATATATATTTAAAAGCTTAGTTTTTATAAATCTTATCAAGCAAGAGGAGAAATTTCTTTTCTACCTCTTCATTATTTTTGTCTTGGTTTCATGCTTCAAGACAACTTATATTTGCATTGCTTATATGACAGATCAGACTCATATATTATAACTGAAAACTGTACTCAGATAATTATAGATTTACATGAAGTTATAAGGAATAATACATAGGACTAACATGGGCATATATGCATTTCAACCAGTATATGATTTTCCTATTGCTGCTATAACAAATGACCACGTACTTAGTGGCTTAAATCAGAACAGATTCATTTACCTGATCATTATGGACGTCAGACATTGGAAGTCTAAAACGGGTTTCACTGGGTTAAAACCAAAATGATGGCATGATTGCATTCGGTGGGGGGGGGGGGGGGGGGGGGGGGGGGGGGGGATCTGTTTCCTTGGGTTTTCTAGCTTCTAGAGGCTATCCACATTCCCTAGCCAGTAATTACATCACTCCAATCTCTGCTTGCGTCCTCATATCCCCTTCTCTGACTCTTCTGTCTCCCTCCTTCCCTTATAAGGACCACTGTGATTACATTGGGCCTACTTAAATAATTCAGTAAAATCTCCCTGTCCTACATCCTTAATCACATAAGTGAAGTCCTTTTTTCATTCAAGGGGACAGATTCAGGTTCCAGGGATTAGGACAAAGATATGGGCAAGAGGCATTTTTCTGCCTACTACACCTGATGTTCTCCAATGATAACATTTTGCAAAACTATAGTATGATATCACAACCAGATTATTGACATTAATATAATTCACCAATCTTAAGATTTCCACAGTTCTACTTATAGTCATGTGTATGTTTAATTCTATACAATTTTATCACTAATGTAGGTCTGTCCACAAAACAAAGTCAAGACAATGAAGAATTTCATCACCACAAGGATCCCTAATATCGCTCATGTATAACACCACCCTCCCTCTTGACCCTCCCCCAATATTTCCAACTCCTGGAAACTACTCATTTTTTATTCATTTAAAAATTTTTGTCATTTCAAAAATCTTATATAAATAAAATCATATAGTATGCAATCTTGTAACCTCCAGGAATTGGTCTTTTCCATTCAGCATAATTCCCTGGAGAATCATCTAACCTGGTATTTAAATCAATACATCTTTGTTTTGCTCATTGCTAAGTAGTATTGCATAGAATGTATGTACCATATTTTTTTAAACCACTCATGTGTTGAAGGACATCTGAGCTGTTTTCAGTTGGGGCTATTACAAATTAAAGTGCTATGAATATTTGTGTATAAACTTTGGTGTGAACATAAGTTTTTATTTCTCTGTGATAAATGTCAAGAGTACAATTATTGGATTGTATGGTTACAATACATATTTAATTTTATAACAAACAGACAAACTGTTTTCCATAATGACCGTACCATTTTGCCTTCCCACCAGCAATATAGAGTGATTTCTTTGCATTCTTGCCAACATTTATTGTTGTCATTTTTTTTAAATTTTAGTCATTTTGTAGGCTTGTAATGATATTTCATTGTGGTTTTAGTTTGCATTTATTTCTTGGCTAGTGGTGTTGAACATCTTTTCATATTCTTATTTTCTACCTGCATGTTCTCTTCAGTGAAATATCTGGATAGTTTCTTTTTCAACTTGTTTTGTTGTGGTGGTTTTGTTGTATCTTAATGTTGAGTTTTAAGGGTCCTTTATATATTCTAGATACTATCCTCTGCCAAATATGTGCTTACATATATTCTAGATAGTAGTCTTCTGCCAAATATGTGTTTTAAAAACATATCCTGCCTCTCTGTAGCTTTTCTTTTCATCCTCTTCATATGAATCTTCATAGAGCAAAAGCTTTTAATTTTTATGGGGTCAAAGTGTGATTTTTTTCCTTTGATTAATTGTAATTCTGTTACCAAGTCTATGGAGTCTTTGCCTGGATCCAAATCCTGAATATTTTCTCCTATATTTTTTTCTGGAAAGGTTTATATTTTATGTTTTGTATTTAAATATGTAATCCATTTTTTTGTTAACTTTTGTATAAGGTGTGACACTTAGGTTGAGGTTTATTATTTTCTCTATGGATGTCTAATGACACTAACCCCATTTGTTTAAAAGGTTATCTATCCTCCATTGATTTGCTTTTGCACTTGTGCCAAAAATCAGTTGGGCATATTTGTATGGAGCTATTTCTGGAATCTCTATTCTGTTCTATTGATCTATACATCAATCCCTCTGCCAATAGCACATTGTCTTGAATATTGCAACAACATAATATCCCTAGATATCAGTGAGAGTGATTCCTACCACTTTCTTCTTTGTTAAGATTGTTTAAGCTGTTCTAGGAACTGTACCTTCCCATAAACATTTTAGAACAAGCTTCTCTATGCCCATAAAAACAAAACAAAACAACAACAGAAACTTGTTGGGATTGTATTAAGCCTATATCTAAACTCAGGGATAACTGTCATCTTTACTATGTTGAATCTTCCGATCCTTGAACAGAGAGTGTTTCTCCACTTGTTTAGGTCTTAATTTCTTTTAGCAATATTTTGTAATAACCAGCATACAGAACCTGAACCTGTTTTAGGGTATACCTATTTCCTTATCTTTGAGTGATTGTAAATGGTATTACTTTTTCTTTTTTTCAGTTTCTGCCTGTTTACTGTTAGAATACAGAAATGACTTGTTTTTATGTGTTCATCTTATATCCTGAAACCTTGCTGAACTCACTTATTAATTACAGGAGGGCTCTTTTTTTTTATAGGTTATTTGGGATTTTCTACAAAGCAGTAATGTCATCTGCGAACAGGGGCCCTTTTATATATTCCTTTTCTATCTGTATGCCTTACTATAATGGCTAGAAACTCCAGTACTATATTGAGTAAGAATGATGATAGTGACATGTTTGCCTTGTTCCCAGTCTTAAGGGAGAAATATTCAGTCTTTCACCATTAAGTATGATGTGAGCTGTAGGTATTTTAAGGTAAAGCTATTTATTAAGTTGAGGTAATTCCCCTCTACCATTCACTTGCTGGACTCTAAAATGAATGGGGTATTGAATTTTGTCAAATGTTTTTTCTGTGTCAACTAACAGAATCATGCAATTTTTCTTCTTCAGTTTGTTGATATGGTGGATTATATTGATTGATTCTTCTCCTCCTTCTCCTTCTTTTCTTCTTCCTCTTCCTTCTCTGCTTCTGCTTCTTCATGTCTATTTCTTTGTTTTTCAATGGATATATTATACTGATTTGTCCTCGAGTTCACTGATTCTATCCCTTATTATCTCCACTCCACTACTGAGCCTGCCCATGGGATTATTTATTTCTAGTACCATATTTTTCCTTTTTCTAATTTACATTTGGTTCTTTTTTTTTTTTAACAACTTCTATGTTTTACGTGGTATTTTTCTTTTCTTTTTCTTTCATTTGTTTCCAGAGAATTTGTAATTGATTGCTGAGGATTTTTATGACAGCTACTTTAAAATTCTCCTCAGAGAATTTTAACATCTGATTCATCTCAATGATGATATCTGTCATTTGATTGTCTCTTCTCTTTCAAGTTTTCATTTTTTTGGTTCCTAGTATGATGGGTGATCTTCAGTTGTGTCCTAGACATGTTGTCTATTGGCTTAGGAGACTCTGGATCCTGTTTAAATCTTTCATTTGAGTAGGCAGTCACCCTGTTTAGCTGTAACACACTAATCTTAGTCTATTTTGTGGCCTGGAGTTCCTTAATAGTTTAATTTTCACAGCCATTGTGGTGTTACTATTTTGGTTTTATTATTATTTTGGTCAGATGCCCCTGGGGCTCCCACTGACTCTTACTGGTGCTGCCTGAGGAGGAATTTAGGAGGTTTATTCAGGTGGGGCCACTGGGTATCTCCTGATGGAGGAAAGGATTGCCAGGTCCAGCAAAGGATATGTTCGCTGGCCAGATGCCCATTTGTATGTAGTTGGATCACTCCTTTGGTACTCTCCTACCTCCAGGTGCTCCAGGGTCTCTGCTCTCGGTGGAAAAGAAGAGTTTCAGGCCCACAGGAAAAAAGAGACCTTGCAGGTCAGGACACCTTCCATGGCTAGGTCTTTCCTCTCAGTCTGTCTAACTGTACTGGTATCTGCCAGGGCAGGTAGACATTCTCAGGCCTACAGGGGACATCCTAGTTGGAAGTTTGCTATAGCAGGACCCCCTGCCTGCAGGGATCTGGAGAGTGCTTCCTGGATCAGGTGGTGAGATATGCCCCTCACTTTTCTTGATGTCACTGGAAGAGAGTATCTCAGGCCCATGGTGACAAGGAGACTCCTCAAATTAGTCTGCTTGTTATGTCTCTCTTGCAAATGCTAACAGCAGATTTAGCATCTCTCTGTGGAAGAGGGAGTCTTAGGTGTGGTGAGAAGGAGTGTTTCCCTGGTTGCTTATTGTTAGTGGACCTCCAAATTGATCTTCTTTCCAATCCTGTAAGTTCTGTATTTTCCATGGGGCTCTGGTTCAGTTTGGATGGGGGATAGGGCTATCTGAGGTACTTTCTGTTACTACTTTGGGGGCCAGGAAATGTTGAATCTAAGCCCTCTTCTTCTGTTGAATGGGGGGGTGGGGTTCATAAGATACTCTGTGGCTGTGTTTATCCTCCAGTTCTAGGGCCTCTAATTTTAGTTTATCTTCTTACCACCTTTCAGAGATCTCTGTTGGTTGCCTCTTGTGCTACATCCAGGGTTAAGAATTTTATTTAGTTGTACCTAAAATTTCAAACTTAGGAGAGAAGCAGGAAAAAATGGTTCTATACCATCTTGTCCTGACCTTAGTGAGTCTATAATATGTTTTTCAAAACTACTTTTTCCAGCCTGAAAACTGCTCTCAGTATTTAAAATTGAATGTCAGTAAACATGATATGTAAGCTAGATAGGAAAAACTATATGGCATCAGCTTTCCCATTCATTTCCATCATATTTTGGGTTGTCAAGATAAAGCTCCATTTATATAATTAAGTTCACAATGAAGAATCTTAAAGTTCTTTACAAAAAGCAGTTAATTGTGTCATTATGTAACTCTGTCTGCATTTTATTCTCCCAGATGAGTGAGGCAATAAATTCAGACAAAAGAAGAAAACACATGAATTTGTGAAACAAGTTAATGTGACATACAAAATACAATATAATTAATTACTATATTACTGGCAATTCTAATGGAGTCTAAAAGATGGCCAGAGCTAAACAACCCAACAAATTTCATTTGAGAGCACTACCAGAAAGGGCTATATAGAAAAAAATATAGGGCGCCTGGGTGGCTCAGTTGGTTAAGCGACTGCCTTCGGCTCAGGTCATGATCCTGGAGTCCCGGGATCGAGTCCCGCATCGGGCTCCCTGCTCGGCGGGGAGTCTGCTTCTCCCTCCGACCCTCCCCCCTCTCATGTGCTCTCTCTCATTCTCTCTCTCTCAAATAAATAAATAAAATCTTAAAAAAAAAAGAAAAAAATATATATTTAAGAGGAAAAAAAATGTGTGTGTCTATGTGTGTGTTTATAGAGATACAACTCCGAATGGCAAATGTAAAAGAGTGACATGCATCTGTTGATTTTAACTGATGAATGTCATGGCATTCCTGCTTATGATGAAACAAGGAAGTTCTCTGATTGTCAAGTCATCTGTACCAATGCAGACAAAGGGTGGTTTAAAAGAGGATGTATAGTCTCCAGGGAGCCTGAGGCTTTAAGAAGTGGCATTCATGACCCCAGAAACTTACACCACACAACAAACAAATATTCAAGTCAAAACCTGAATATTTCATAGGGTGCATCAGTCTCTGTACCAGGTTGAATAAATGGGTCCCAAAGGATATCTACATCCTCATTCCTCCAAGTCTGTATGTTATCTTACATGGCAAAAGGGACTTTGCACACATGATTATGTTAAAGATCTTGAGATGCAGAGATTAGCCTAGCTTCTCTGGGTGGGGCCAGTGGAATCACAAGGAATCACAGAAGGGTCAAAGTCACAGAAGATAAAATAACTTAAGCAGGATTGGTATAGTATGAGGGAGGGATCACAAGCCAAGGAAAGCAGGAAGCCTCTATAAGTTGGAAAGGCAAAGAAATAGATTTTCCCCTAGAGTCTCTAGAAGGAACACAAATTTGCCAACACCTTGATTTTAGAATATCTGACCTCCAGAAATGTTAAGATAATAGATTTATCTTGTTTCAAGATACTACATTTGTGGTAATTCGTTACAGCATCAATAAAAAAACTAATAAAGCCTCCAAATAAGCTTTCTCAAATCATGTTCACTTGTACAGTTTCATCAAAACTTTCTTTTCATTTCCTTTCTTATAACCCTATTGCTCTTTTGCCTCGCTGACAAATATGAGAAAAAAAAATCTATTTTCTGGAGTTAGTTTTGGAAACCATATTTCTACTAAGAATTGTACTTCAAAAATCCTCTGAAGACACAAAGGAGATTTTTACACCAAATGGATTTGTGTGTGTATATGTGTATGAGTGAGTGCAAACATTTCTCTACTGATTACATATACACACACACTCTTCTTAGATAATGTATATAATATTAACACAAGTCTATGCAGGCAGTTGTTTTTGTTTTTTGTTTTTCCTGTTCACTCCCAGGTTCCCAGCACTCAGAACAATGAATATTTGTTGAACAATGAAGATTAAATTGAATAAAAATACAGACTATTATACTCTGTCCATTCTGAGTTAGCAGAACTAAGTGTCTTTTGAGCTCAAGTTCTCCAGCTACATCTAGTTCTTCATTTTTTATATCAAATTATCTCAAGCTGACTTTATATGTGGCTTGTAACTCAATTACGATGCATATGGCTTTTGGAGGCTTTAAAAGTTTTAATTTACCTATATGCTTACTGCTGACAACTTCCACTCGGTTGTGGTCATCAAAACAGAGATAGATTTATGTTAATGAAAACATGATGAGTAATCTTTTCTATAACTGTATCAAAACAGTGGCTCAGAAGGGAGCCAGCTAGGGTGGAGTATATCCCAATGTTTTTTTTAAGAGGGAGGGATTAAAAATTCAATATAGAATACATTATGAAAAACTGATATAGATCAAATCCCGTTACATCTAAACCTTTAGGGCATCTGGGATGTTTACTGTGATGAAAGTTCATCATAAAAACACAGCTGGATATCACATTCCCAGATAGAGAGGAGCTAAGCTAATATCATCCTCTCTGGTCAATTTACAAACATAAAAGATTACATTTTAATGGTATAAAGAATGGGAGGGCTTTATATATAAGTATGCACCCTTCTTCCCCTTTCCTTTTTCCAAGCTCCTGGCTCATTGTAGGCAGTGTCACTGCACTTTGCTTTGGGTGATGATAAATCCAAATCTTTATTCCTAGACTAGTTATTGAAATTTTAGAGTTGAAGGGGAAGAGGAACAGGAGGTAAGGAAGCAATTATAACTGAATGAAATATATTATGTATTGTCAAACACTGTATTTTTTTCAGCATCTTTTACATTGACACTAGAATTTACTGAGAGAAAATATAAGTAAAATAAAAAGCATTTGTAGAGACTATCATAGTCAAATAATAAAATTACTTTTATGTCATATAAAACAACTTTATTTAGTTCTCATCTTAATTATATTTTTAAAAGGAGAATTAAACTACTGATGATATAAACTCACTCATCTACCCTTTTAAAATATCAATTAATCAAAATTTCTTGGTGATATATATGTATATATCACATAAAGCATACATATGTACATATACATATATATATCACATAAAGCATTCTGAAATAGAATTCTGAATTCTTTAAAAGAAGAATTAAACTACTGATGATATAAACTCACTCATCTACCCTTTTAAAATATGTTAATCAAAATTTCTTGGTGATATATGTATAATGTATATACAGTATATATATGTATAAAGCATTCTGAAATATATACACACACAACATAAAGCATTCTGAAATATCTTCCCAATTAGGTGACAGATTTTAAATGAATATTTTATAAAATACTATTTTATTTTATAAAATACTATTTTGCATTAAACCTAATGTTGCATTAAACCCAATACTGCAGTAAGTTTTACCTACAGTATTGCCAGGTTGATCTGATTTTCCTCAAACATTATCATTATCATGTCCTCTTTCTGCCCTTCCTTCGGTGACTTCCTGGGATATGCAGATCAAACAAAAAACAATGAAATCTGCCTTTCAAGGCTTTGTATGTTTCCCTGTTTGGTTTCTTTTTCTCCTCCTTCCTTTCCCCTCTCCCTGCCCCTCTCTGTATCTCTCTCTCTCCAGTTAGACATTAAGTTCTTGCTATGTGGTAAGCACAATTCTAAGTGCGGTGTCACTACAAGGACCAGGACAGTCAGGGCCTCTGCTCTCAGGGAGTCCCTGTAATGAGCAAGGATGTTTAATAGAACAAGCAATACTAGGCTTTGGTAGGGAAGCCCAACTATAGGAGTTAAGAGCATGGTTTCTGGAGCTCAGTTTCAATACTGGCTTTAGAACGAGTAAGTGCCTGAATTTTGATGAGTTACTTAATCTCCTTGAGGCTATACATTTTTTGTTTACAGACAGGGATAAAAATAATTATAATGGTTATAATATTATGATGATGATGATAAAGAAGAACTGCTTTATTTTTCACTGAGAAGACTAATTGAGATAATACTTTTAACTATGTCATAAAATCTCAATAAATGTTAGCTGCTATAATTTTATTATTAACAACTATATTTATATTAACAACTATTATTATAACAACTGTTATTTTTAGGGGTGGACTAAATCATATATGTGTGTGTGTGTGTGTGTATATGCACTTAAGGAGTTCAGCTGTATTTGAGAACTATCAACCATCTTCCTATGACTTATAAATATAATGTTTTTTTTTTTAAGATTTTATTTATTTATTTGACAGAGACACAGCGAGAGAGGGAACACCAGCGGGGGGAGTGGGAGAAGCAGGCTTCCTGCTGAGCAGGAAGCCGGATGCAGGGCTCGATCCCAGAATCCTGGGATCATGACCTGAGCCGAAGGCAGACGCTTAACGACTGAGCCACCCAGGCGCCCCAAATATAATGGTTTTAATGACCACAACTATTCCCCTGGAATCAAACTGACTTGGAATTAATAACCAGGATACCTGAAAATGGCCAAAAGAATGATATTCCTCCCAGTGCCTTTCCAAATTAAAGGGGTGAGTATGATATTATTGTAAGTCAATATGTAACCTGATGTATTCTGCAATCTACTGAAACAAGGGAGAAAGCAATGCCCGGGCTTGCAATCTACTGCTCCTTCAGAACCAGGTGGCATTCACACAGCACATGCTTCCCAGATCCTGACTGGCTGCCTATCTTATCTGCTTCTTTTCAACCTGACAGGGGTCGATAAAACATTGCAGAGAACAAAGAGGATGTGCAGAATAAAAATGGTGATGAAAAAATTGAGAATCTTGAATCATACTTTGGTCTGGTAATAAAGGATAGAACATTCATTCTAGGATATGCATTTATTTTAGGCTCTAATTATTATTATTATTGAGACACATGCAAGAGGGAACATATGAAGCAAGGGTTGCAACTTCATTGTGAGATCATCAATGACCCAGGGAACAAGAATAGTAGAAATAAAAGATGACTTGTGAAATGAGTCACTGCTAGATCTTATGTTGGGTATTTTCACATAAATTTTTGTTCAGATCCTTTCATGCTCATTACCGAAATTATAGTGAAAGATAAATGAAGGGTGCCCACACAAAGAGCTTCAGGATCACCATGGTTATTACTTAAAGGAAAATGATTTGCATTTCATTGCAGGGATATAATAATTCCATTAACATAAAAGAAAAAAAGAATGTAGGTCAAGAGGAAATGACTCAGTTTGTGGAGCAGTGCCATATAAGAACCATCCTGGACCAGGAATTAGTGATCCTAGTGGGAGTTTCAATACATCTCTAACTGGAAGTACAACCCCAGACCACTTAAGAAATAAAACCTTTGCACTGGGGAGTGCACTCATCTGCCCAGTACAGGGAGACTTTAAAGCCTACCTCATATTTCTCCAACAGTGTTGTGCCAATTAAAGAAGAGAGAACCAGATGTGGTTCTCCTCATAAGCTATCACTACAAGCAGCTATGAAGACATCAATAATTCATTTAACTAATTCTTAAAGTTTTTTTGGTTTGGATTAATGCTTTTATCCAAGTATAGTTTTGTTTTTTAATCTATAGGTCTCAACTCTTATAAATGCTTTAATTTTGTGTTGACTGTCACCACATTTTTTATCCCCTTCTTCGTCCTCTGTTCTCTTCTCTGCATGGATTTGCTGGAAGCATACTGAACTCTAAACCATTTTTACTCCTAGTGTTGCAAAATATAGTCTAGGAATGGGCCACAGTGGTATCAACCAGAAGTTTGGTAGGAATGCAGACTCTTGGGCTCCCCCAGAATCCTGATCAATCAGACTCTGCATTTTTACAAGATTTCTGATTGATCCCTTTGCACATTAGGTATGAGCAGAACTGATCCAATGCCACTGAACTATCCTTTGAAATATATTTTGTTCTATACCCCAGTTGCTGAGATAGGAATAGAGATCCAAAATGAAGAACAGAAGCTATTAAAGCTAAAAGGGGCCTCTCTGGTGGTTTAGTCCAGACACCTCCTCTTAAAGTAAGGGGAATAGTAATATGCTTAAGGTCATGTTCTTCCTGAACCAGGAGCAGAACTCAATCTGCTGGCTTGAGTCATGGGCACTTTCATGTTAGCAAAGATATACTTTGCTACTGAATTTTTCCATTTTCTCTCTCCAGTTAGAGAAAAGTTAATCACAGTTTCCCTGGGTCACCCCTGGTCTTTGGACTCTCAGGCTCCTGAGTGCATGTACTTATTTATAGTAGAAAACAACCACAAACCGTTCATTGGAGACCAAGGCCATCTGGGTAGCTCGAGGGGTGGCTTGGCTAATTCACCACCCTTTGCCTCTGGCTCCTCAGTTATAGAGTAGGAGATGATTCATATCCATGGAGACCTTTGACAGTGTCAGCTGAAAAGCCTCTGAGAAGTGCAAAGCATTACTGTGCCCTGCAAGTGAAAACCACACCCACTCCCTGAGCTCTCTGTATTTGGAACTGAAACTAAAATTAGCAGCTGCCATTGGCCTATGCCATACATTACCCCACAGTTTATTCCCAGTGGTACAACCAAAGTTGCTTTGAAGATTATTACTCTAAGTACTAGGCTCTATGTAAAAGTGACAGTATTTAGTAGAGAGGGCAATAGATTTGAGGTTAGAAGTTCTGGGTTTGAGCCCTAGGTCCTCCACTTACTAGCTGTGTGCATTTTGGCTACTATTCCAATTCTTTGGGCTTCCATTTCTTCATTTTAAATAGCCTTGTTACTACTTATTGTCACCAGATTTTTTTCCCCTTGTCCTTGCTATTAATGCTTTGTCTCTTCCATGTGCCTATGGCCTCAGTTAGTGATCACCTTCCCACATCCCCAGCATTCACACATTTCCCTCCCTCTTCTAAGACCACTAGTTTTCCATTTTGGTGTCTAGGAGGTTCCAGGGAAGATGATTCTACTCTCAGCATCTCCAGAATAGTCTGTGACCAAGCTAAACCAATGAGCATTTGTGGAACCCTCTGTTCATCATGAGTGAGTTCAGCAGTTGGCATGTGAACTAATGAGCTAGCCCAAGAGAGTGAGTCTTAGGGCTATCCAGGGAATGCTGCAATCAAGAAGTCTCTTCATCTTCACTGTGCTGAGACAACATGATGTGTAGACTTGCTATGACCATATGCTTCCATAAACAGAAGCTAACTTGAGGACAAAGCTGACCCATGGAGGTGGCAAAGCTGAGAGTGGCTAAGCTGAAGCCCTAATAACAAAATAAACTTCTGGATAAAGTTATACCTAAATTCAACATTATCCCTGTACTTTTCAGTTATCTGAGCCAATTCTCTTCATTTCTTAAACTAGTTTGAGTCTGGTTTTCTATTTCAGGAAGCCTAATCGTCGTAACAGAAACTCCAATCTCAACAAAACCTCTAAGTAGCCATGTTGTTACATGGTTTTCTTATACTACTCATAATTTGCCTCACTCCAAAACACTATGCATGTGGTATCTGGACAGGGTTCTTTGAACACTGAGGTAAATAAATGTATCTATGTTCTGTAAACTGAGAACTACTACTACTTTTCACAAAGCAATGAGTTGTAAGGAAACTATTTATTCTGTGATTCTCACTTTATTTGGGGTCAAGAAACTAATAAACTAATAAACTATTAAAATCTGTGGACCTTATCCCCCAGAATACTGAATATACACATGCATGCAATTTTCACATAACTTCAAAGAGTTATAATAAACAAACTCACAGGACATTTATGATCTCTCCAGGACTGATCTTCTAGGACTGGTTCTTAATTTGTGGTCCATGGGCCCATGAGTTACCAAGGAGGTTAAGAACCACATACTACATTAAGCACCAGTGAGCTCTGTGAATTCCTCCACTGAATACAGCCTATTAGGAAACTCCCACATCTAAGCAATATTAGAATTCAGTCAAAGCTCCATTATAAATTAACACCATAATTAGAGATATTCTCCTGAAGTTCCATGCTTTCCTCTGAACTTCACTTACATTTCTCTTTAAATTATTTCATAACACTAAGGGTGCATGGAGCATTGGGTGTTATGCACAAACAATGAATCATGGAACACTTCATCTAAAACTAATGATGTAATGTATGGGGATTAACATAAGAATAAAAATAAATAAATAAATAATTTGGTAAGGTAAAAAAAAAAAAATTATTTCATAACACTAAGGATAACAGCAAAGGAAGTGACCCTGGTACCAGTCAGACCACTTTTCTCTCACTGGGAATAATCTATGGATTTGGCTCCACAAAATCAATTGGATTGATACAAAGTTCAATATTTTAATATAAAATATATTAATATATATTAATATAATATATAAGTTTGACAGTTTTTCATTTGTTTGTTTTAACTTTAGTTATGCTGATTGTTGCCCAGCAAAGGTTTTATTTTGTTTTGTTTCTGTTTTTAAGTGTAACTTACCAGTCTCTTATTTTTGATTTTGAGTCATAATTAGACAGTTTTTCTCTCTTCAAGATTACAGCAGAATTTATCCATTTTTTTCTAATACTAGTATTATTTTATATTTCACATTTAAACCTATACTAACAATTATTTCAAAATAATGAAAATTTACTATGTACTAAGAATTGTATGTGAACAACCCACTTAGTCCTCACTACAATACTGAGCTGCAGATTGTATATATGTTATGTCTATATGTATAAAAAGTGAAATTGAGGATCAGAGAAGGTAAGTGACTGCAACAAGGTCAAACAGCTGTTAAGTAGCAATGTGGCAGAGCCAAGAGTTCAGCCGACCTCTGATTCCAGAGTACTTACATGCATTAAGATGTTGGTTTCCTGAAAAGGACACAGAAGAATAAATTTATGAGACTGAGATGGTGGTGGGGAATGGGAATAAGTGACAGGTTGTGCTATTTTATGAAGAAAAGAGACACTATAAGACCAACTAAGTCTCAAAGAGTATTATATTGTTTGTTTTTGGATACTTCCTCCCACCAGTTCAGTAACTTATGAAAGTGATTTTTTTTCATTGAATCTAATAATTTGCCTAACAATCAGGATTTGTCATTTTCCACTATACATTCCACTAATATCATTTCCCTTAGTACTTACTGATAAGTACTACCTACCTAAGTTTGCTTTCAAGAGGAAAGGGAGCTCATGCATAACAAAACCTTGAAACTGATTAAAGAGTGTCTGAAGGCATATCTCAAAACCCTGGCTTATCCACTGTGCTCAGTGTTTTAGTTGTGATAAATCATACATTATGTAAGAGCAAAGGAATTAAGAGAAAGTTCAGCAAAAATCATTTGAACTTCCATTAAGAGAGTGTTACAGCTGTCTCTCTCCTCTATCACACCATTAAGCATCTCATTATCATCAAGCTCTCTTTGTCAGTTTTAACAATTTTCTTTTCATCTAAACACCACTTCATTCTCTAACCCAACAAATACAATTTTGACCTCATTAACCTGGTTGGTATTAACCTTGGAATAATAACAAGTTGAAACTAGCCTCCATGAGCATTGTGAACTTAAGGCAGGTAGTTTAGTTCCTTGCCTTGGTCAAAGGCTGTACCTTGCAATAGGGCAGTCAGCATGTCTTGGGAATCCAGAGTCTGGGTAAAAGTATCGCAATAAGTAAATGGATATGCAGCTGCATTCATTAATAGAAAATACCCTAGAAGCAAATGTTCTTTTGGGTAGTGGAAAGAGCTCTGATTTTGAAAATAGAGGACCCAAACAGACTCTAATCCCAGCTCAGATTTAATATACAATTGGATTTGGGCAAATCATTCAATCGTTCTAGATTTTCATTTCTTTGGTAGCAAAATCAAGCTATTAAACTGGAGGGTCTTAAGTTCTCTCCAGTTAAAAGACTAGTAGAGGGGTGCCTGGGTGGCTCAGTAGGTTAAGCGTCTGCCCTCGGCTCAGGTCATGATCTTGGGGTCCTGGGATCAAGCCCCATGTCAGGCTCCCTGCTCTGCGGGGAGTCTGCTTCTCCCTCTCCCTCCCCCTCCCCCTCCTTGTGCTCTGTCTCTAGCTTTCTCTCTCTCTCAAATGAATAAATAAAATCTTTTTTAAAAAAATGGAAAAAAAAAAAAAGAATAGTAGATGTCTGGTGCCTTACCCAGATCCTCTTTTAAGAACAGTGTACTCATCCTCCAGATGACCTACAAGTAATTCCATGACCTTCTTTGGAAAATCACCCTGGGCCAAGGAGGGGAGACACTACTTGGGAGGTTATAAAAATCCCATTTCCCTCTCTTCACCTATTCAGGCAGCTTGTGATGGCTGCACACAACAACCCAGCCTCTTGCCTTACAGTAAGACAACTCTGGTACAAATTATGTTCCAGTATACCGCCTTACTCCCAGGGTATCAGACTAAGTCCAGACTTTATGTGAGTCCACATAATTTCTTGAATTTACTTCTTCTCTATCCTGCTTCCTTCACTCCTTACTTCCTGGAAAGAACTTCCTCAGTGGTCATAATGCACCCAAATCTCTGCCTCTGGCTCTGCATCTAAGATGCAGAGATGCTATACCTTGCTGATGATTTGCCAGAATGAGCATGTTAGAGGAAAGACTTAGCAAATTATTTTTCTCATATGTGATTTTAGAGGCCACTAAAACATTTTGGGCAGTTGTACTTTTAGACAGAGACTAATATTCATGGAAGGTCAAGGAAAGATTTCCAGGATATAATATTATAGCTGCCTGGAAAAGTGAATTCTAGAAGAAAGGGCATGTCAGATAGAAAGAACAGCATCTGAAAAGGATGAGTGGCATAGCAGAAGTGTACTTGTTCCAGGAGTGGAAAGATAAAATGACAGATGAACTTGGAGAGTCCAGTCATGTGGTGGGAAGGGAGGCAGGGGCATCATGAAAATGACATCACAGCTAACATTTTTTTAACACTTTACTCTGTGTCAAGCCCAGTGTTCAGTATTTCCAACCTATCAATATATTTCATCCATTCAACCACTATAACAGGAATATATGTTAGGTAGTACTACTACTTTTATTTCACGAATAAGGAAACTGAGGCTCAAAAAAATTAAGAGTTCCCACAGGTAGGAAATGAGAGCCTGGATAAAAACCTTGTCATTTCAGAGACTATCTTATAAAACTCTGAAATGTGATGGTCTCTCACAACCATTTACCACCTTTATGCTATGTCAATGAATTTGGAAGACAATGAGGAAAAACTGAAGGATATAAAGCAGCAAAGTCATATGATTTTTTTGAGGTTTGAAAATATTCATCCGCATACTGTTTTTTATTAGAAACTTCCATCAAACAAAATGGAAGACAAAATGAAAGTAAAGAGATTAGGAAGCTATTGACGATTTTAGTTCCAAAGATGATACTGGGAGCTTTAGTCTGCTGGAGCTGCTATAACAAAATACCACAACTGGGTGGCTTTAACAACAGACATTTATTTTTCATAGTTCTGAAAGCTGGAAGTCCAAGATCAGTATGCCAGTTGATTAGATTCCTGATGAGTACTCTCTTTCTATCTTGCAAATAACCTCCTTTCTTGGAGTTTCACAAGCAAGAAAGAGAGAGCTTTCTGGTCTCTTCTTATAAAGTACTAATCCCATTATGAAGAGCCCAACTTCTTGACCTAATCTAACCCTAATTATCTCTGAAAGGCCCTATCTCCAAATACGTTCAAAGTGTGTTGGGGGGTAGTGTGGGGGTGGGAAGTGAGGAATGTTTCAACATATGAATGGGGGTGGGGCATAAACATTCACTCTATAACACAGTCTTTTTTGTTTTAAAGATTTTATTTATTTATTTGACAGAGAGAGACATAGCGATAGAGGGAACACAAGCAGGGGGAGTGGGAGAGGGAGAAGCAGGCTTCCCGCGGAGCAGGGAGCCCAATGCGGGGCTCGATCCCAGGACCCTGGGACCATGACCTGAGCCGAAGGCAGTTGCTTAATGACTGAGCTACCCAGGTGCCCAGTCTATAACACAGTCTTTTTATTTTATTTTATTTTATTTATTTGACAGAGACACAGTGAGAGAGGGAACACAAGCAGGGGGACTGGGAGAGGGAGAAGCAGGCTCCCTGCCAAGCAGGGAGCCCAATGTGGGGCTCAATCCCAGGACCCCGGGATCATGACCCCAGCCGAAGGCAGACGCTCAATGACTGAGCCACCCGGGTGCCCCCAGTCTATGACATAGCCTTAACCGCGGGGCAGTAGTAGGGATACTGAGGAGGGGACAGATTTGAGGGTAGTTGTGAATTTTTTACTTCTGGCAGAAGTTTAATATTCATGTGAATTTTGCTGTTATAAGGCTGTCAGATTTAGCAAATAAAAATACAGAATTCCCAGGTTTTTTTGTTTTGTTTTATGTAGGCTTCACACCCAGCGTGGATCGCAATGCAGGGCTTAAACTCAGGACCCTGAGATCAAGACCTGAGCAGAGATCGAGAGTTCCACACTTAATGAGCCACCCAGATGCTCCCCCAGTTATATTTTCATTTCAGATAAGCAAATAATAATTTTTAATGTATATCCCATGCACTATTTGGAAAATATTTATACTAAGAAATTACTTATTATTTATCTGAAATTCAAATTTAACTGAGCATACTCACTTTTATCTGGAAGTCCAAGTCTTGGACCATGTCTTGTTTTGGGATTTGGGAAGCTACACTTGAACAATTATCTGAGTAAAATAAGCTCTCCCTCTCCTACTACACAGTAAATGTAACAGAAATTGCCTTCTCTATATTCCCAGATATCTGCCAGACTTTCAGGAGGGGAATGAAAACCTACCTGTAAAATAATGATGTTTTTATTTTTTCCAGCCTAGCAGAATATTTAGTCCTATTGTTCACCGAATGGTATTAATGAGAAAGTAGGTTACAGGATTGTTTCCCTGAAGGTCCAGTTAGTACTGAAAAGAATCATGACATTTTACATCTGGAAGGGATCAAACCATAATTTCATACAATGACCTCCTTTTCAGATGAAGAAATGGAGGCCCCAAGTAGTTAGGGACCTTATCAAAAGTCATATGTACCAACCACTGTGCTAAGGCAAATATAAGTATTTATCACTTAATCTTCAACACAACCCTGACAAGTAGTAATTTTATCACAATCTTATATATAAGAAAAGCATCTAAGTGAAGTTAATTTTGCTTGAGGAAGCAGGGCAGAAAATAGCAGAGCTATGATTTGAAATGAAACTATCTGAATTCTGAATCCATTCTCTTTTTTTAAATTTTTTAAAAATTTATTTGACAGAGAGAGAGAATGAGTGCACACAAGCGCACAAGCAGGGCAGTGGCAGGGAGAGGAAGAAGCAGGCTTCCTGCAGAGCAGGGAGCCAGATGTGGGGCTGGATCCCAGGACCCTGGGTTCATGACCTGAGCTGAAGGCAGATACTTAACCGACTGAGCCACCCAGGCACCCCAAGTCCATTCTCTCTTAATCTTTACAAAATCTCTCTTTTACACACACACACACACACACACATACCATATCAACCTCTCCATGAACATAACATAGTTTTATTGCATAGTTTATCTTTGAAGGGGTCAAAAGAATTATAGATTTTTTTTGGTTGAGCACTTTTAAATTTTTTTTAATTTTAATTCCAGTAGACCTAACATACACTGTTAGTTTCAGGTGTACAATGTAGTGATTCAATAATTCTATACATTTACTCAGTGCTCATCATGCTAAGTGTATTCTTAATCCTCTTCACCTATTTCACCCATCCCCCCACCTGCCTCCACTCTGGTAACCATCAGTTCGTTCTCTATAGTTAAGAGTCTATTTCTTGGTTTGTCTCTCTCTCTCTCTTTTTCCTTTGTTCATTTGTTTTGTTTCTTAAATTCCACATATAAATGAAATCATATGGTGTTTGTCTTTCTCTGACTAGCTTAATTTATTTAGCATTATACTCTCTAGCTCCATCCATGTTGCAAATGGCAAGATTTCATTCTTTTTTATAGAATTACAGATTTTTAAATACAAATCCAGTGCCAAGACAAAAATAAGCAATTAGAGATAGCTAGGAGTATCATTCCCACACAGATACATATCAGGCTTCAATACTATAGCATAATGCCATGGTTGGCCTATAACTTCTTGACTGGGATACCTTTATTCCATTGTATGTTTCCTAGTCCTGACTTCTACCTCATTAGCAAACTTATCAATAGAGCACTTGAATTTGAGTATTTCCTGCATTTTTAATAGATTTTACTTCTTAGAGAAGTTTTAAGTTCATGACAAAATTGAGCAGAGAGTACAGAGATTTTCCATATACCCACCCTATCAATCCCCGCGGCTTCCTCCACTATCCCTCACCAGAATGGTACATTTGTTATGACTGATGTACCAACAGTGACACATCATTATCACCCAAAGTCTGCAGTTCACATTAGAGTTCACTCTTATTGTACATTCTGTAAGTTTTGACAAACATATAATGGTACATATACATCATTATAGTTATGGCCCACATTTATATTCTATTTTTGAGTTAGCAAATGCAAATCTGATTAGAATTAGCCTTAGAAGATAGAGCATCTTTACATGCTACAGAAATTTTGGGCCAAACAGAGTTAATGAAATATTTGAGTAGAATTCATGAAAATGTGCAAAAGCAGTCAGTACTAGCCAACAGTGTAGCTTTGACAACCTTCACTAGATTTCTAAATATTATTTTAAAATCTGCTTCAGGAAAAGTATACAATGTTCCAATATTAAGTAAACATACTTAAACATATAAATAATTAATTTTTCATGGCAGTCAACAGTGAGTCTAAATTATTTCTATGCTAAGTATTACTTTGTTTTAGTAAATATTAACTTGTTCACTACAAACCTGTGACCATTAATGTAGCAGGGTAAATATTAAATTTTATATTTACTCCAAATGGAAGAATGACTTTTTCATTATGCTTTCTTCTGAAAAATAAAATTGTTCAACTAAAGAGATTAATTTGTAGCAAAATGATCTTTATTAATCTAAAATCTCTTGTGCTAGACCACTCAGGCATCTAGGCAACCTAGTATGGTCACACGGGTGAGCTCACTTGGAATATGAATGTAGCAGAAGAGACAACTTTCTTGGCACTGGCTTGCTTTAACAAGAAGAGTTTGGAATTATATCAGATATTTATAAGGAGTTTTAGTTTCTCAAGCTCCTTTTTTCCCTGATACATCCAAAAATTGTACTGACTTACTGACCCAGTACCTGGAATATCTGGAATACTCAAGAACTTTTAAATGAACCTAGGTCATGTCTTAATATGTCTGACTCAAAATTTTTTGAATGAACTAAAATGATATAATTATAGAATAAGAATGCTAAAATTAGTGGTGCTCACACTACCAGTCCAATTATTAACAGATAGCCACATCTAAGACATTGAAAAGTCCTATTGATTATATCACCAAAGAATAGCTCAAATCTTTCCATTTGTCTCCATAACCACTTCTACCACTACTGACCAAATTTGGTAGTTCCCACATGGTCTATAATAGCCTCCAATCCTTAGATCCTAGCTCCCTCAGCCCCTCCTGGTCCATCTCCCCTCACTGAAACATCACTTCTATAGTTCCCTGATTGTGGGAGCTTTATAAAATATATTTCAAATCAAGTACACACCTTCAGCTTCCCACTACCCTCAGAATAAAGTCAAAAATCATTCACTGCCTGGCAATACCCTGAATGATTTAGCCCCTGCTTACTTACTATGATCATTATACTACAACTAGCTCCTTATTCCACTTAATTTCAGAAAGAACTGATGTTCTTCTGATCCTTTAACTCAGTGAAATCTTTTCAGTCTCAAAGCATGGGTTCCTTCCTTTATCATTCAGTTAATTTCAATTCATCCTACTGTCTCTATCCCAGGGCATCCTCTTGTGACATCCCTAACAGGTTAGGTAGCCATGCTATAAGCTCTCATAGAACCCTGAAGTTTTCTTTTATCTCACTTACTACAATTTTATCCAAACAATTATAATTGTGAATATCCACGTGATGTTTCTTCCTTCATTAAGTTCCCTGAACCTACATGTGAGTTTTTCATCACATGGTACTTATTCTTGGCTGAAAATTAAAATAACCTGGAGAGATTTTTTTAAAATCCTGATGCCTAGGCCATGCCCCAGATCAAGTAAATCAGAAACCCTGAGAGTTGATCTGGTTATAGTTTTTGTTGTTGTTGTTGTTGTTTGTTTTGTTTTGTTTTGTAAAGCTCCTTGGGGCACCTGGGTGGCACAGCTGGTTAAGTATCCAATTCTTCGTTTCAGCTCAGGTCATGATCTCATAGTTCATGAGATCAAGCCTGGCATCAGGCTCTGCACTCATTACAGAGTTTGCTTGAGATTTTCTCTCCCTCTGCCCCTCCTGCTCATGCTCTCTCTCTGTCTCTAAAATAAATAAATAAATCTAAAAGAAGGGGCTCCTTAATATTTTCTTTTTAAGCTTTCAGCATGTTTCAAATGGAATTCAAGGTTAAAAACACCTGACTTCCCATAATACTTGGTATAAAATAGATGCTCAAGAAGCATTTGTTGTATCAAGGGAAGACTAGCTTAAGAATACGAGATAACCACAAGATCAGGGGCTGATAAGGAAGCAAAAAGTAACCAAGTTTAAATGCAAAAGCAAAATTTTGAGGAAGTTTCTGTGGATTAGGTTGAGCTTTGATCTAAAAGGTGGAAATAAAAAAATTTAATCATTATCCCTATCCTCTAAGACACGATCTAAGTGTACCTATGCTTGACACCTAAGTACCTATAAAAGAGAAGATAAGAAACTTGTTACAAAGGAAAGAGTCATCTCCCAACATAAGAAATGTTTTATTGGAATGGGGAGCAGTGAAAGTTAGAGAAGAAATTACAGAGGTATGAGATTTGGGGCCACCTGCATCCACACAGTTTAACTAATAGGACTGAGAAATGAGGACACCTCCATCAACATAACTATTTGTTCCAGGGCAATCTTGCCTAGAAAGATAAGATTGTAAACCAACAGGTATCTTCTCTGTTTGCTTGCTTAGATTCCTATAAACCAATATATCTGAACAAACACATTGCTCAACTGGGCAAACAGATTTCCTGTTGGGACATTAGATTGTCCATGTGGGCCAACAGCTCATTTGTCAAACTCACTTCAAGACTCCCATCTTGCTGTGACCACCAATGATAAACTATTATATTATGAACTTTGTCCTGTCCTAATTAGTTTCCCACCTTGAAACACTTGTCTTATGCTACTTGCACCTACACATTAAAACCCTCAAAATTTGCTGTTCACCTCCCACTTGTGAAGCCATACTAAGATTCCTTAAAAGTGACATAGAAATAAGAAGCCCCTTAAGAAAAATCCTTTGACACTGATCAGATTTGAAAATCTGTATCCTTGATGGAAACCAGCCTTGCTATTAAGAACACTACGTTTTCTCCATATGTCTGCATCAGATAAATACTATGTAAATTATTATGATCAGGGTTGGTATTTCACTTCTAAGACAGGGTGGTAGTCCATGAGCACAGGAATTCATCAAGAGGGGTTTCATGACATAAAAAATGTGACTGACTATGGGGCGCCTGGGTGGCTCAGTCGTTAAGCATCTGCCTTCGGCTCAGGTCATGATCCCAGGGTACTGGGATCGAGCCGCGCATCAGGCTCTCTGCTCTGCGCGAAGCCTGCTTCTCACTCTCCCACTCCCCCTGCTTGTGTTCCCTCTCTCACTGTGTCTCTCTCTCTGTCAAATAAATAAATAAAATAAAATAAAATAAATGTGACTGACTAAAACCAAGACAACAGATCTCCTCTCCAACTGGAACAGCCCTCTGCCCCATGGGAAGTAAAGAGGTCTGCGTTAGAGAGTGTCTTGAGCACAGCTAGTCTCTATCTGTGACTTTATAGGTTTGTACAGAGAATTTTCTGAGGCCCTGAATATCCTCAACTCAAAAAGAGTTATAAGAAGCCTTGTTTCAGCCACAGATACCAACTGCACTTTTTTTAAAACTTCTTATGTTGCTACCATAATTGTTTAGGACTCAAAGGGATCACAGAGTAAGTGATTAGGATCTTCTATCTTATGACAAGACGCTTTGCATCAAGTCAGTACTGCTGTAAATAGATCAATAAACCAAGTTTTCATTTGACCCAAATAATCAGAGTAAACCAAGACAAAAAAATTAGGTTGTAACTCAAATTATAAGACTCCCTTACCTTTTTTAAGGAAAAAGTTTTTAGAGCAGTTTTAGGTTCACAGAAAAATTGAGAAAATAGATTATCCATATAACCCCTGCCTCCACAGATGCACAGTATCCCCCACGATTAACAACTCTACTAGGGTAGTACATTTGTTGGAATTGATGAACCTATAATGAACATCACCCCAAAGTCCACATTATAGTTCACTTTGGGTGATGTACTCTCTGTGGGTTTGGAGAAATATATGACATGTACCATCATTATAGGTCATACAAAATATTTTCACTGCCCTAAAAATTCTCTGTCCTCCAACTATTCATCCTCTCCCCACCCTTCACCTGGCATCCATTGATCTTCCTACTGCCTCTGTAATTCTACCTTTTCCAGAATATCATATAATTTGTAGACTTTTCAGATTAGGTTCTGTCATTAAGTAAAACGCATCTTAGGTTCCTCCATGTCTTTTCATGCCTTGAAATTTGTTTCTTTTTAGCACTGAATAATATTCCATTGTCTGGATGTACCACAGCTTACATATCCATTCACCTACTGAAGGACATCTTGGTTGCCTTCAAGCTTTGGCAATTATGAGTAAAGCTACTATACATCGGTGTGTAGACTTTTGTGTGGACATAAGTTTTTAAATCCTTTGAGTAAATACCAAGGAGTCTCACTGCTGGTACATATGACAAGAGTATGTTTAGTTTTATAAAAGACTTCCAAACTGTCTTTGAAAGTGGCTGTAGCATTTTGCATTCACACCAGCACTGAATGAAAATTCCTGTTGCTCCACATCTTCACCAGCATTTTGTGTTGTCCCAGTGTTCTGGATTTGACCATTGTAATAGGTTTACAGTAGTATCTTGTTTTAATTTGCATTTCCCTGATGACACATGATAGGAGCATCTTTTTATTTGTGTCTTTTGCAAATATTTTTTCCCAGTATAAAGCTTCTCATTCCTTGATGCTGTCTATTGCAGACCAGAAGTTTGGAGTTTTTGTTTTTGAATGAAGTCCAGCTCATCAGTTCTTTCATGCATTGTGCCTTTGGTGTTGTATCTAAAAATCATCACCATAACTCTAATTTTTTAAATCACGTATTTTGACAAGGGCATTTTGAAACCATAAACAAATTGTTCCTTAGAGATTTGTTTCAGAAATTATCAAATAGCCATGCAACTCCATCTGTATCAACTTCTAGCATCCACTAATATCAAGGTCCTTCCCTCTTTCCTTCCTTTCTTCCAACAAGACTACAAGAACTCTTGACTAATAATTATCCACAACTGAATTTTTTTTCTTATATCCATGAGAGAACCTGTCCCATTGTGGCCATGTTTTCTACAGTAAACAACTACATATGATTTATGTTAGACTTTGTTTTTAACAGGTAATTTTAAGAGTATTTCACACAGGGAAATTGTAAAATTCTTCATTAAATAAAACCACTCATTTGATGAGTGTTTTAGGGCTATGTGTCATTCATCAATAGTTTACTGAGCATCTTTTCTATACTAGGCCATGTGGCAAGGATTGAACACTAAATCTTGCCCAATTCACTCATCATAGCGAAGACATGTCTACTAACAAATACCATCATATCACCTGCTGGTCTACGTTACCTTTACTCCTATCGTAAGTATATTTTTTCCCTTTTTGTGTTTAATATTTTGCTTCTTCTTAAAATAATAATCTTAAAAATAATGCTATAAAAAACAATAAAAATGGTATCTCGGCTAGGGGAAAATAACAAAAAAGTAAAACTTCTTTAACTTTGACTTTTACCTCCCAAAAGAATTTCTCTTTGCCAAGGAAGTCACTCTTCTTCTTTATCCTCTTAACCATTAAGAGTTGTTGTGGTACATGTGCATGTGAATTCACTAAGAGGAGTGTCATGGCATATAAGAAAGTGTTAAGATAGGAAATGGAGGTGATAATGAAGAAAAAAAAATCTTTTATGAATGAGAGATTAGACTCTTTGGTCTAGATAGAGATGGCTGATCTGAGACCAACAGATAAAGGAAGAGATATTAGTTCACTAGAAGAGAAAGTATTCTCACAACTAAAGTAATTTAGTAAATGGGAATGTGATTTCTCATGAAGTCTGTCTGTGGGGATATCAGGGACAGACTAGGTAGCCACTTATCAGGTACATTCAAGTAAAAGTCAACAGTGGGGAAGAGAAATGGATTAGTTTCTTTTTAGTAAAGTGTGAGATAATTTTAGTTGGTACCATTAAATAACTTTAACTAAATAACGAAGTTATTCTTCACTCTTCCTGAGTCCCACTTAGAGAAAGATTCAGTTTAGAGCTAGTATGACTCTAACACGTCATAATCTTCTTTTGAACCAGATGAATCTGGGCCTCAGACTCAGAGTATTTAAGACAACCATAATCCACTAGGCATACCTCAGAATTACTGCAGATTTGGTTCTAGACTACTGCAATAAAGTGAATATTGGAATAAAGTGAGTCAAATAAATATTCTGGTTTCCTAATGCATATAAAAGTTATGTTTACACTATACGATAGTCTATTAACTGTGCAATAGCATTATGGCTAGAAAAGCAATGTACATACCTTAATTTAAAAATACTGCTAAAAAAATGCTAATCATCATAGGAACTTTCAGCGAGACATACCATTGAACACAGAACAGCAAAATATATAATAGTAATGAAAAAGTTTGAAATATTGCAAGAATTACCAAAATGTGACACAGAGATACAGAGTGAGTAAATGCTGTCAGAAAAATGGCACCAGTATACTTGCTCAATGCAGGGTTGTCACAAAACTTCAATTTGTAAAAAACACTGTATTTTACAAAGTACAACAAAACAAAGCGTACATGTATGCTGTTTTGTTATGTTCATATTCATTTTTCATCCTTACATTTTACTTATAGCAAATCATTTTAGATTTTCATTTATGATAGTGATCTAAAGTTTACTGTTTAAATAAGTTTATTTGCATAAAATAGGCTGAAAATGCATTTAATACACCTAATCTACCAAACATCATAGCTCAGCTTAAACACTACCTTAAACATGCTCAGAACACTTTACATTAGCCCACAGTTGGGCAAAATCACCTAACACAAAGCCTATTTTATAATAAAGTGCTGAGTATCTCATGTAATTTACTGAATGCTGTAATGAAAATGAAAATGATGTTTTTTGGGGTATAGGATAGTTGTATCGGTTGTTCATCCTTGTGCTCATGGAGCTGAATGATCTGCTGCTCACTGCCACTGTCCAGCATCACAAGAGAGGATCCTACTGAATATCACTAGCCCAGGAAAAGTCAAAATTCAAATTTCAAGTACAGGTTCTACTAAATGCATTTACTTTCACACTACCGTAAAGTCAAAAAAATCGTAAGCTGAACTATTTTAAGTCAGGGACCTCTGTAAATAAATCTATTTTTATACTGCATGTATGTATGTACAGATAGGTGGTAAGTGGATATAAATGGGTGGTGGATAGATTAAAAAAAGAGAGAGAAAGACTACCAGGAAAAGAGGTAGTATAAAACAGATAAAAATGAGGTCATTCCATGAGATTTTGAAAGTTTCAGAATAAATTTACTTTTGCTTGCATTTGACAGATGAAGATGTTGAGGAAAGGATGAAATAATTGCTGAATTGTAAATATTCCTCACTGTAAGAAATATATTTTCTTAAAGTAACCCTCTAAAATTAACAAAAAATGTGATTTAAAACAGCAAGAGGTAGAGTCTCCTTATTTTTACTAATACTATTTGATTCATTGTTGGAACATATCTATTCATCCAGTGATTTGAGCAAGAGCGATGAGTGCTGAAGATCAAACACAGTATTGCTTACCTGTGTCTCAAGTGCATGCTTTCTCTTCCTGGCACATAGTGGGCACTGATAGAATTCTTAGAATACATCAATGAGCACCTGGAAAGTGGAGAGAAGAGACTATTATAAGCTATATATATTTTTGGTAAATTGAAATTTTACATTTAAACTGGCCTCTAGGACTGAATTATCTTAGGGGTCCATTGTTGTATATACCTAACAACATGATAAGGTGGGCAGAAAAAGCTTGCTATTTTATACACATATGATTATTTAAAAGATTAAATTATGTTACAGCCCCTACAACAAGGTCTGGAATATAAAATGTTTTTAGTAACTATGATTTTAAGAGTGCTAGGGATGATCTGAACAACTATAAATCTTTATAACTTAATCTATGAAATACCTTAAGATAAAGTTCTATTATATCTGAAAGTACAGGCTTCTCAATAGGTTCTTTGAATTACGAATTGGGTGAGCATCATGAATAATTCCAACTGAAATAGATTCATTTATCTTTTCACATTGGGGATCAAGAAGTATTTGTTAAAACAGATAGGCAAAACCTTGGGCTCCTACAACTAGGAAGTAACTATGTTTTAGAGTGGCTTAGTGGCTTAACACAAGGAATTCATTACTTGAACATCATGTGGAACATTTATAGTCAAATTCCCTCTGGTTACACTGGTATTTTGCAAATATATTGGCAAATGTCAGAGATTTGCATGTTAGAAATATCTTTTATTTAGAATATCAAATAGTTTGGTTATGAAATTACACTCCCCACATTCTGTAAAGACTTGGTATATTCAGTTTAAATATATGTTACATTAAAGTACCTTAACAATTTAGAGAAAGCTTATATTTTCCAACTGCAGAACCTGTGTATGTGAAAATATTGTCAAGCATATGGATACGAGCAGGAGATGTCATAAGATCCATTTCCCTCTGGAAGAATAGCTCTATTTTCCTCCCTAATGGCAACTCATACAAAGACATTAAAATTTTTAAAATTAAAAAAAATAAACTTCAAAACAGCACATCTCTATGCTCTACTCCACCTCCTGAAAAGTCCAGAGGAGTCTAAGGCTAGTTGTTTTTGTAATTACTAGCTAGGGTGTACCAAGGCTTGGTTCTTAACTTCACGATCTCCTACAATCTTCACCAGAATACTGTGACTTTCTCGAAAATGCAGGAAAGGAAAGAGAACTTCAGAATAAGTAATGACTTTTGCAGAGGGAAAAGACAAGTAGTCCCTGGGCCTGAATTGGCACTGAAATCTTTTTTTTTAAAGATTTTATCTTTAAGTAATCTCTATATTCAACATGGAGCTTGAACTCATGACTGCAATATCAAGACTCCCACGCTGTACTGACTGAGCCAGCCAAATGCCCTAGCACTCAAGCCTTTTGACTCCTAACCCAGTCTTCTTACTAATTCATTTGACTCCATAATTGGAAATGATAAAATGCTCAAGGCTACCCATTATAATAGTTATGAAAATAACCAACCAAAGGTATTTTATCACAGTTAATACTTTACACAATCAGAATTTGATTTCAGATCTGGCTGATTATAAAGCTCATTCTAAATTACTTATTTATCCTTCCTTTTAGATTGTAAATATGTAGTCCCCATGAAACTAGAGAATGTATTCTTGTCTTCATTGTTGAAACTCTGGTGCCTAGCACACTGTTTGTCACAGAGTTATGGCTCTGCTAAATGCATATTAAATAAATATAAACCACTGAGGACATGTCATATCCATGGTTCCCAATTGGGAATTGGTTAATGTTTTCGATGTGATACTGCATGTATGGATCTTTACCTTGATTGATTGACTTCTTTCTCTCTCTCTCTCCTATTTGTCTACCTGCCTACAGGCCCAGTTGGTTCAGAATCTGGAGGGAAGGAGGGATATTTAGACTCTCCTGAAATCCCAACCTAAGTGAAACAATGAGTAATAGGGAGAGAGTGCCCCATTGCCAAAACAGGAACTTCCTTACTTGTAAAGCTGGATCTCAGAATACACCTTGGAGCATAGCCCAAATCTGACTTGATCATTTTTCTTTACTCTCAAACCCAGAATCCTGGTATTCCTTTGTGGAGGACTAGGTCTAAAGGCTACTAGAAGACTCTGGCCTGTATCTGTTAACAGGAAAGGATATGAGGCTGAATTAAGTCTACCTTTAGGTACTTTGGTGCCAAGAAGAGGGAAGGCAAGAAGAGAGAGAAGAAACCAATGAAAGTATCTTTAGAGGGACCAATGAATGGTTCTCACCAGTATTATACATTCTTCTTCCAAGAGGGAAAGAATGTGAGTAGAATTCAGGGATCAGACAGATGCCTTCTCTCCAATGGGAAAGAGTGAAAATCCTATTCCTTCCATGAAAATGCAAGGAGAGATGTTCTAAGTTTATCACTATCCACAGTGATATGAGATGAGAAACAGTGGAAATGAACAAAGAGGGAAAAAACACCAGAGAAAGCATAAGGCTTATTTTGAGTGCCTTTTATAACTAGGTGATATACACATGTTTGTCAGCTGTATCATTCAGCTATTTTTGCCTCTTTTTGCCATGTGAGCGGAAAGATAGCAACTCAGAGCTCAGAGCATTTCCAGCACTGATTGGGAAATTTAACTAGATGTCTTCAAACCTTCCTGTTAACTAAGATTTCTGTGATGCAGTGGGCTTGGAGAGTAATAAATAAAGCAATCCCTTTAATTTAAACTAAGTAGAGTGAACAGATTTTCAAGTGCAGCAATTTGGGCCTGTGGGCAGGCAGGCACCATGAGAGAAATACAGAGATAAGACAACAGCAGCTGGAAAAAGCAGCCCAGAAAATGTCTCTGCCAAAATAGCCTAAAACCAGGAAAATAACCATCTCAGGAGAATCCAAGCCTGAGACAGGATTCAAGGTGAATTAGAAGTGAGTATTCAAGTAATAATCTATTTAGAAGATTAGCAGAGACTTAACTGACAAAAGGAAAATCCATGGATTATAAACAGGTATTTTTTAGAAGATTTCCCCATAATGAGTTATCTACTAATTATATTTATGTTCTGCTACTTTAATATATTTACTTTATGTCTAATAGAAAAGCAATACATGGTTGATGAATAAAGTCTAAGATCCTCCAATCAGAATTCATATTTTCCTTGCCTGTATGCCCAAGGTACAGAGTCTGATTCTATTATAACACTACCCTCTGCATGGGAATCCTGGAAACAAAGTAGAAACATTTTGACAAGGTAGTGGTTGAAGGCACAGGGCTGAGAGATTCCAGAGAAAGAATGAAGGGTTCATGATGATGTGGGGGGAGGTAGCATCTTGGTGAGGGGGGATTTTGGATGGGTACAGTGAGGAAGAAAGAAAACTCCAGAAACGATGTCCAGGTTCATCCTGAATAAATGGCTAATCTATTAGTTCCTCAAAAGCAAGGTCACCCATTCTATAATGTTCGGCACATCTCTAGTCACACAAAGGTGCTCAATTGCTTGAATTGTTTTGAATGGTTTGTACTAGCGCAAATAATGAAAACCTAATTAAAAGCATATTTGTAGTGAGAGGCAGTAAGTTCAGTTGTACACCTGATAAATTTAAAGTTCTAATGGAAGCGCTAAGTGAAGATGTTCCATTGCTTGCTGGATACATAGGCATGAGGCAGATGGGAGACTGAGTCTACATATGTGGATGTGGTGATAAATGAGCATACAAATGCTTACTGAAAGCAACATAATACAAAGAGAATATGTCACCTGAAAAGAGAAGAAATTATCAGGCAGATGACATAGGAGCAACAACATTTAGGGAAGTGATAGGTACCCATAACGGAGATAGAGCAGGAACAGCCAGGGATGTAGGAGGCAATATGGTCTCAAGGCATTCAAGGGGAAAAAACTCATTAAGAAGAGAGTACCCAATTGTGCATTTCATTGGGTACAAATTATGTATCAATAAAAAAATAACCTAGTCCCAAAAATCTTTTACTAATTCATTTTGGCCTGGAATATTCTGCTGCTGAAGATTTATTGCCTTAGTCAGTACGTCGAAACATCAGCAGCCTCTAGTGGTTATGGTGTGAAGAACTCCAGGATTTATGGACTACTGTTTTTTCACTTAGTACATGCTCAACAAAAGCTACTTGAAATAAATCAACTGTTCTTCATTCACAAAGAAATAAATGCTTTGTGTGATCTTCTGCTAGGGCAAAGAATTTAACGCTGCCTTAAAGTGAAAATCCTGGGATTACATTGGCAAGACAGTTAAGATGGCTTTCTAAAATAATGATACACAGTACTATCGTTGTTTGCCAGCTCTGTGGCATTTTGAAGTTGACAAGATTAGCATCCTTGCTCTCCCTTCTCTTCAATTTATGGTTGTTCTGATAAGAGGACAGCACACCAAGAGTTATGCTTGGGTCTGAGTTTATGACCAGTTATTTTTTTTCTTTACAGTAGTTTTTCTTAAAAAGCTACAAAGTTTATTTTTGCCCTAATAAGCCTCCAAAAGGTTGCCCATAGTCTGGCATTAACAATAATAGTCCTAACTCTCAAATTTCTACCCCACCTCTCAGGGTCTCTTTTCTACCTCCTTTTATGCTTGTCTTATCTCCTTATCCAATCATGTTTTTCCAAACCTCAAAGATTTTGAGAATGCCACTGAGTTCATGAGACCAAGTACTGGGTCCTGCAGGAACACAGTTTAATAAATAATTGCTGACCCTTCCTCACAGTTCTTCATAATGTTCTTGTTTCCACTCACCAGATTTCAGATGTTTCTTGAAAGCCCATCTCCCTCAAGCTACATTAAGCCCCTCCTCAGCTCTGCCTAACTTTGTCAAAGGCTCCTCGCTTCCTTAATCTCTACTCCCCATCTATTCCACTGGTGAAACTAAGTTTCTCTAAATTTGTCACTTATGTTTTACATTGACATGCCTTAAGTCCAGGCATTTAGCAAAAGCAAATATCCTAAAAGGAAAAGATTCACCAAGAAGGAAGAATTCAGATGATTATATTTTTGTGTGTCTTTGAAATCTCAAATTTGTTTTCATTTTTAGCACTTGTTTGTATCATATAATGAAGTGAAATATCAATGTTTGAACCATGAGAGACTATGGACTCTGAGACACAAGCTGAGGGTTTTGGAGGGGAGGGGGATAGGGGGATGGGTTAGCCCAGTGATGGGTATTAAGGAGGGCACGTACTGCATGGAGCACTGGGTGTTATACGAAAACAATGAATCGTGAATCACATCAAAAACTAATGATGTATTGTATGGTGACTAACATAACATAATAAAATAAAATTTAAAAATACATATATAATTTTACATTTGTGACTACATCTAATTTATTGAAGCTGTTTCCAGGGCCAAAAAAAAAAGGGGGGGGGCTACACTTATATTGATTAAATCTACCTTATTTTGATGTTTTTTAAGATTTATTTATTTGAAATAGAGAGCTTGCACATGCACACACGTGCAGGGAGAGGGGCAGAGAGAATCCTCAAGCAGACTTCCCACTGAGTGCTGAGCCCAACATGGGAATCCATCCCAGGACCCTGAGATCACAACTTGAGCCAAAATCAAGAGTTGGACACTCAACAGACTGAGCCACCCAGGCACCCCTAATTCTACCTTATTTTGGAAGTATAAACCTTTTTATGTTGGTAACCCATTATCCCACTGTTTTACTAATTTTACTGGAAAAACACAACACAACAGAACAAAACCTTTGCCTTATAGTTACAGGAAAACTAAATAAGAAAAAGTTGCTTTAAAACAATAAAAACAGGGGGTGGAGCAAGATAGCGGAGGAGTAGGAGACCTGGATTTCGTCTCCTCTCAGGAATTCAGCTGGATAGGGATCAAACCATTCTGAACACCTACAAACTCAACAGGAGATCGAAGAAAAGAAGAGCAACAACTCTCTCATCAGAAAAGCGACCACTTTCTGGAAGGTAGGACATGCAGAGAAGTGAATCCGAGGCTATATTCGGGAGGATAGACGGCGGGGGAGGGGCCTCCGTCGGCCGCTTCTGGCAAGTGATAGAGCCGCGGAGCACAAAATCGGAACTTTTAAAAGTCTGCTCCGCCGAGGGACGTCACTCTGGTGGCTAAGCGGGGGGTGGAACGCTCCGGGACAGTGTGGTCTCAGGACCCTCGGGGTCACAGAAAGACCGGGGGTGCCTGAGTGTGGCGGAGCTCCCAGGTAATGGAGCAGGGAAGCCGGCTGCAGAGGCGGAGCCCAGGCGCGAGCTCTCAGCTTGGGGTTGCCATAAACCGTGATCCGCAGCACAGTCGGGCCCCTGCTCCTCCAGCAGGGACCCAACAAGCGGCAGATCCGGGGAGACTCACCTTCCTTCCCCGGAAGGAGCCCCGCGGGAGTGCACCGCAGGGATCTGCTGGGTTTGGAGACTGCACGCGGGGTCGGGTGCCAGAGACAGAGGCGCACGGTCACAGGCCGGGCGAGCACGGGGTGCGGCCGGAGACCGGGGAGACGGGAGTGACTGACGGCTTTTCTCTGGGGGCTCACTGAGGAGCGGGGCCGAGTTCTCGGCTCCTCCGGGGCAGAGATTGGGAGGCTGCCATTTTCACTCTCCGCCTCCAAAGCTGTACAGAAAGCTCGCAGGGAACAAAAGCCCCGGAGAGCAAACCCAAGCAGATTACTTAGCCGGGAGGGGGCAAGGGCGGGGCAATTCCGCCTCCAGCAGAGACATTTGGGAACCACGGCAACAGGCCCCTCCCCAGAAGATCAGCGAGAACGGCCAGCCAAGACCAAGTTTACCGATCAATGAGAACGGCAGAGCTCCAGCGCTAGGGGAACACTGCACATAGAATTCACGGCTTTTTTACCATGATTCTTTAGACTTTTAAAGTTAATTTTTTTTTAACTGTCTTTTTTGTCTTTTTATTTCTTTTTGGATTTTTCTTTTTCCCTTTTTCAAACAACATCTTATCAATCCCTTTTTAAAAAAAAACATTTTTATTTTTCATTTTTAGAGTCATATTCTATCCCTTCAGAGTAGTTACCCATATTTTTAGCTTATATATATATATAAGTTGTTCTCTCTTTAAAATTTTGAGATAGTTTCTTCTAACAGATTAAAATATACCCTAAATCTCTAGTATATGGTGTTTTCTATTCCCCTGCCTGATCACATCCTCTCCCTTTTTTTTTCTCTTTTTCTTTTTTCTTTTCTTAAATCCTCTTCTTTCTTTTTTTAAACAACTTCTTATCAATTCCTTTTATAAAATTTTTTATAATTTCCATTTTTACAGTCATATTCCATCCCTTCATCATATCAACCCTTATTTTTGTACATATATAAGTTTTTCTTTCTTTAAAATTTTGGGATGAACTTTCTTCTAAAACACCAAAATACACCCCAAATCTAGTGTGTGGCACTGATCTATATACCAGCCTGATCATATTTGATCACATTCTGGTTTTTCTTTTGTTGTTGTTGTTGTTGTTTTGTTTGTTTTTGTTTTTATCTTTATCTTTTTCTTTTTCTTTTTTTTCTTTTTCTTTTTTCTCTCTTTCCCTTTCTTATCCCACTGCTTCAGGTCTTTTCTGATTTGTTTAAAGTATATTTTCTGGGGACGTGGTTACTCTGCTAGCATTTTGTTCCCTCATTAATCTATTCTCCTCTGCACAAAATGACGAGACGGAAAAACTCACCACAACAAAAAGAACAAGAGGTAGTACCGACTGCCAGGGACCTACTCAATACGGACATTAGTACGATGTCAGATCTAGAGTTCAGAATCATCACTTTAAAGATACTAGCTGGGCTTGAAAAAAATATGGAAGTTATTAGAGAAACCCTTTCTGGAGAAGTAAAAGAGCTAAAATCCAACCAAGTCGAAATCAAAAAGGCTATTAATGAGGTGCAATCAAAAATGGGGGCACTAAGTGCTAGAATAAATGAGGCAGAAGAGAGAATCAGTAATATAGAAGATGAAATGATGGAAAATAAAGAAGCTGAGAAAAAGAGAGATAAACAACTACTGGATCACGAGGGCAGAATTCGAGAGATAAGCGATACCATAAGACGAAACAACATTAGAATAATTGGGATGCCAGAAGAAGAAGAAAGAGAGAGAGGGCCAGAAGGTATAATGGAGCAAATTATAGCAGAGAACTTCCTTAATTTGGGGAAAGAAACAGGCATGAAAATCCAGGAAGCACAGAGAACCCCTCTCAAAATCAATAAAAATAGGTCAACTCCCCGACATCTAATAGTAAAACTTAGGAGTCTCATAGACAAAGAGAAAATCCTGAAAGCAGCTCGGGAGAAGAGATATGTACCCTACAAGGGTAGAAACATTAGATTGGCAACAGACCTATCCACAGAGACCTGGCAGGCCAGAAAGGACTGGCAGGATATATTCAGAGCACTAAATGAGAAAAATATGCAGCCAAGAATACTCTATCCAGCTAGGCTGTCCTTGAAAATTGAAGGAGAGATAAAAAGCTTCCAGGACAAACAAAAACTAAAGGAATTTGCAAACACAAAACCAGCCCTACAGGAAATCTTGAAAGGGGTCCTCTAAGCAAAGAGAGAGCCTAAAAGCAACATAGACCAGAAAGGAACACAGACAATATACGGTAACAGTCACCTTACAAACAATACAATGGCACTAAATTCCTATCTTTCAATAGTTACCCTGAATGTAAATGGGCTCAATGCCCCAATCAAAAGACACAGGCTAACAGACTGGATTAAAAAACAAGACCCATCGATCTGCTGTCTGCAAGAGACTCATTTTAGAACCAAAGACACCCCCAGATTGAAAGTGAGGGGGTGGAAAACCATTTACCATGCTAATGGACACCAAAAGAAAGCTGGGGTGGCAATCCTTATATCAAACAAATTAGATTTTAAACCAAAGACTGTAATAAGAGATGAGGAAGGACACTATATCATACTTAAAGGATCTATCCAACAAGAAGATTTAACAATTGTAAATATCTATGCCCCTAACATGGGAGCAGCCAGTTATATAAGGCAATTAATAACAAAAGCAAAGAAACACAACAACAACAATACAATAATAGTGGGGGACTTTAACACCCCCCTCACTGAAATGGACAGATCGTCTAAGCAAGAGATCAACCAGGAAATAAAGACTTTAAATGACACACTGGACCAAATGGACTTCACAGACATATTCAGAACATTCCACCCCAAAGCAACGGAATACACATTCTTCTCTAGTGCCCATGGAACATTCTCCAGAATAGATCACATCCTAGGTCATAAATCAGGTCTCAACCGGTACCAAAAGATTGGGATCATTCCCTGCCTATTTTCAGATCACAATGCTTTGAAACTAGAACTCAATCACAAGAGGAAAGTCGGAAAGAACTCAAATACATGGAGGCTAAAGAACATCCTACTGAAGAATGAATGGGTCAACCAGGAAATTAAAGAAGAATTAAAAAAATACATGGAAACCAATGAAAATGAAAACACAACTGTTCAAAATCTTTGGGATGCAGCAAAGGCAGTCCTAAGAGGAAAGTATATAGCAATACAAGCCTTTCTCAAGAAACAAAAAAGGTCTCAAGTACACAACCTAACCCTACACCTAAAGGAGCTGGAGAAAGAACAGCAAATCAAGCCTAAACCCAGCAGGAGAAGAGAAATCATAAAGATCAGAGCAGAAATCAATGAAATAGAAACTAAAAGAACAGTAGAACAGATCAACGAAACTAGGAGCTGGTTCTTTGAAAGAATTAACAAGATTGATAAACCCCTGGCCAGACTTATCAAAAAGAGAAGAGAAATGACCCAAATCAACAAAATCATGAATGAAAGCGGAGAGATCACAACCAACACCAAAGAAATACAAACAATTATAAGAACATATTATGAGCAACTCTATACCAGCAAATTAGATAACCTGGAAGAGATGGATGCATTCCTAGAGATGTATCAACTACCAAAACTGAACCAGGATGAAATAGAAAACCTGAACAGACCTATAACCACTAAGGAAACTGAAGCAGTCATCAAAAATCTCCCAAAAAACAAAAGCCCAGGGCCAGATGGCTTCCCAGGGGAATTCTACCAAACGTTTCAAGAAGAATTAATACCTATTCTTCTGAAACTGTTCCAAAAAATAGAAATGGAAGGAAAACTTCCAAACTCATTTTATGAGGCCAGCATTACCTTGATCCCAAAACCAGACAAAGACCCCATCAAAAAGGAGAATTACAGACCAATATCCCTGATGAACATGGATGCAAAAATTCTCACCAAAATACTAGCCAATAGGATCCAACAGTACATTAAAAGGATTATTCACCATGACCAAGTGGGATTTATCCCTGGGCTGCAAGGTTGGTTCAACATCCACAAATCAATGTGATACAATACATGAATAAAAGAAAGAACAAGAACCATATGATCCTCTCAATAGATGCAGGAAAAGCTTTTGACAAAGTACAGCATCCTTTCTTGATCAAAACTCTTCAGAGTATAGGCATAGAGGGTACACACCTCAATATCATAAAAGCCATCTATGAAAAA